>NC_057801.1:2156862-2331959 GCF_018294505.1 Triticum aestivum
CGCGTGGCGGAGGGCCGGGCGACGGCGCGGGGGGTGGCGCTGGTCCAGGTTTTTTTTTTTGACAGAACTTCTCCTCCTTTATTCAGCGCTCAGAACTGTGGCGGGCTAGTTTATTACTATTTCTGTTACAATGAACATAATGTGATAGCCATGGTTAGATGGGATAGGGTAGGTGAGGAGGGGAAAGGGGAAGAAGCCTTGGGGAAGAAGAAGATAGGAAAAGGGGACTGGGAAATCAGAGTTCAATATCCTTTTCTTCCATACCCGATACAGAAGGCGACTGTGGTTTATAACCCACCGCACACCCACGACCCACACACACCCGCTACCCTCCAGCAGTACGCCGGACCTACTGGCCAGCTGCTACGCTTGGCCTCCCTTCAGCCACTGTCGCCGTATGTTTCTGAATCCTTGCCCAGGCAGTCGCTCGTTGCGTACTGCTGACAGGTTCCCACCCTGAAGACGCGGCTTGTCCCCACGCCGCTGCATTCGGATACCGCAGTCGGAGAGATTCGTAGTCCTCCCAAGTAGCTGATGCTGGCGGCAAGCCGGACCACTGTATCAGAACCTGCACATGTGCATGCTGCCCTTTCTTGACCATCCTTCTGTCCAGAATGAGCTCCGGTGCTGTGTCTTTGGCTGCAATATCCCAGTCTGTTGGCAGGGTTGTGAAGACAGGGACATGGTCTGGCACATGTTCCTTGAGCTGAGAGACATGAAACACCGGATGAATTTGAGCCTGGACTGGCAGTTCCAACTTGTAAGCAGCTGGGCCAATCTGCTCTATAATTTTGAAAGGCCCAAAGTACTTCATGGCCAGCTTGTGACAAGGTCTGTTGGCCACAGAGTGTTGGGCATATGGCTGCAGCTTCAGGTAGACTGAATCTCCCATCGTGAAAGTTCGTTCAGACCTATTCTGATCGGCATAATGTTTGATCCTTGTTTGCGCTCTTTGCAACTGTTCTTTCAGCACCTCACAATGTCCTGGTGCTCTTGCATCCATTGATCGACATCCCAATTGTCTGAATGCAGACTTGTAGGAAAAGCTCCATATGAAGTGTCATGACCATAGAGAGCTTTATATGGAGAACAACCTAGAGAAGTATGGTGATTTGTGCTGTACCCGAACTCAGCCATGGGGAACCAGGAGTGCCATGTCGTGGGTTTGTCATGAACAGCACACCGTAAGTACATTTCCAAACACCGATTGACCCTTTCACTCTGGCCGTCTGTTTGAGGATGATAAGCTGTGGACATGAGCAGTGTGGTGTTCCAGCACTTGAATAATTCCTTCCAAAATGAACTTGTGAAGATCTTATCCCTCTCAGAGATGATCGATTGAGGAGGCCCATGGAGCCTGACCCATGGATTACGAGTCGAACGACTAGTCTAGACTAGTCGCTCGACTAGTCTACGAGTCGCACTCCAGCTGTCGACTCCTTTTCTCGTGTAGACTACAAAGACGAGTCGAGCCGTCGAAGGACTAATTGATGACTAGTCTGGACTAGTTGTGCATCTTGAGTCGTTCGACTCAAAAAAAATTCCAGGCTTGCTCTTTGTTTGTAAAGCGTCGCTTAAGCGACGCTTAAGCGTCAGAGCGCCCTCCAGGCTCAAGGCGTCCAACTCGCTTAGGCAGGTGTCTAAGGCGTCTGCCTTAGACATTAGAGCGTCTGAAGCGCCCGCTTAGGCGTCCTGGTTGGCGCTTTAGTGCAGAGCAGACGCTTTAGACTAGTCAGGCAGGGGCACAGAAATTTCAGGCGGGAAAAGTGGACTGGGTGGGAACACAAGGGCGGGAAAACTGGGTCACATGTGAAACAGTTACAGGACTGGAAAGAAAGAGAGAGAATCAAAACCACAGAGCTTGCCCAGGCTTTCAGCTCTCTACTCTCTCCTCTCTCCTGTGCTTGCAGTGCTCATGCTTTGCTTGCTGACAAGTTGCACATTGTTGAATAAAGCTAGTCGCATCATGTTTCAAACCGTGCCAACAAAAAGGTTTCTTAACTCTTTGATAGGTTGCTTGTATGTCTGAGTGGCCTCCCACAACACTTGCATGAAAAGAGGATATGATCCTGGTTTTCAAAGCAGCACTAGCTCCTATCCAAATTCTGCCCTCCTTGGTGATAATGCCCTCTTTGAGGCAGTAATCATCCACAGGTTCAGGTGAGATAGCTAGTTTCTGAAGTAATTGTTGTGCTTCACAGTCCACAGTATAAGAATTCTGCACTTCTTGCAGCCACAGAGGGTGGGCTTTTGCTACAATATGCGTAGATAGTAGATGCCCTACTATGGAGAGAGCATCAGCTGCCCCATTGTCTACTCCCTTCTTATACTGGATTTTAAACTCTAATCCCAGCAGCTTGTGCATTGCCTTTCTCTTCAAATCAGTAGTTAACACTTTCTCATTGAGATGAGCCAAGCTTTGATGGTCTGTTTTGATGATAAACAAGCCCTTGCTCAAGTAGGTTCCACCTTTCCACCGCCATAATGACCGCCAAGAATTCCTTCTCATAGATGGACAAATGCTGATTTGCCACACTCAGGGCCTTGCTATAAAATGCTACCGGGTGACCCTCCTGCCTGAGCACTGCCCCAATGCCTGTAGCACAAGCATCAGTTTCGACAGTGAATTGCTTAGTGAAGTCAGGTAAGGCCAACACAGGTGTTTGCACCATTGCCTGCTTCAACATGTCAAAAGCCACTTGCGCTTCAGCAGCCCAATGAAATACTTTTTGTTGTAGTAAATGAGTCAGGGGCCGAGCTAGAATTCCATAGCCTTTCACAAACTTTCTGTAGTAACCTGTCAGTCCCAAGAAGCCCCTTAATTCAGTAAAATTTGTAGGAATTGGCCAGTCCACCATGGCATGTGTCTTAGCC
This sequence comes from Triticum aestivum, assembly GCF_018294505.1. Classification (NCBI taxonomy): domain Eukaryota; kingdom Viridiplantae; phylum Streptophyta; class Magnoliopsida; order Poales; family Poaceae; genus Triticum; species Triticum aestivum. The sequence goes on from NC_057801.1 coordinate 2,159,737, forward strand.
GGGTTTGTGGCCACACCTTGTTCAGAAATAATATGGCCTAGGTATTCCAATTCTTTCTGAGCAAAAGAACACTTGGACATGTTGACAAGCAGTTGATGCTGCCTCAAGGTGCTCAGAACAGTCCTCAGGTGCTGAAGGTGATCTTCAAATGTTTTGCTAAAAACCAAAATATCATCCATGAATACCAGGACATAGTGTCTGTTCTGGGGAGCAAATATAAAATTCATGATACACTGGAAAGTACGAGGTGCAGTAGCTAATCCCATTGGCACCACCTTGAACTGGTACTGCCCACAGTGTGTTTTAAATGCTGTTTTGTGCTCATCTTCTTCCACCATCCTAATCTGATGATAGCCCGCTTTCAGATCCAACTTAGAAAAATAAGCAGTGCCTGCTAGCTCATCCAACAGTTCATCCACAATGGGCATAGGGAACTTGCTCTTTATGGTGATATCATTGAGCTTCCTATAGTACACACAAAACCTCCAGGAACCATCCTTCTTTTTGACCAACAAAACTGGGAAGCAAATGGACTTATGCTCGGTGTGATAATGCCAACTTCTAACATTTTGTTCACCTGTCTCTCTATTTCATCTTTCTGCAAAGGAGAGTATCTGTAAGGTCTAGAATTGACAGGTCTGGAACCTGGAATGAGGTGAATGGCATGATCAAAAGCTCTTTTGGGAGGCAGGGTTGAAGGTTCTTGAAACACATCACTAAATTCTTGTAGTATATCTTGTATCTCTTGAGGATTATCAGTTGTCACAGTCTTCCCTTGAGGTATCAGGATGATAGCAGTGGCCCAAATGTCATTGCCCTTATAGCTTCTCATGACTTGATCCACTGTCAGCTCTTGCAGCACAGTTTGGTCAGTAACTAGCACCCCCTGTAGTTTAGTGTTCTTTTCCTTATATTGGAACTCTATCCATTTTTCCTTCCAATGACAGGTCATGGCCCCCCATTGCTCAACGAATCCATCCCCAGAATCAAGTCATGCCCACCCAAATCAACCAGTTTGGTTGAATAAGAGAAAGTATGGCCTTGGAGCCACCAAGTCAAGGCAGGTACTTCCGAGGTACAAGGCAGTGTTTCTCCATTGGCCACCTTCACAGTTAAAGGTTGTGGTAGTTTCCTTGTTTCAGCACCAATTCGGGGTAGCAGTGACGTGTCAATGGAACTGTGAGTGCTCCTTGAGTCCAGCAAGATTAGCACCACCTGATTGCCCACCAGTGCTCTGAATCTGATTGTTTTTGGGTGTTCTGCCCCAGAGAGCAGCAGCTCTTCTTCCACTGCTTCTTGTACTGCTATGGCATCCAGTACTGCATCTGGAATTCTGTCTAGGTCTTCCTGGCCAGAAGTCATAGCATGGGCCTGAGCAGCAACTGGAGTTTGGGTAGCACACACATGTCGTGGAGCAAATTTTCTCCACAGCTGAAACAAAGCCCATGTGTGCGTCTATAATCTTTCAGCTGTCTTGCTTTCCAAAGATCACCTGCCACCGTCGGCTGCTGTTTGCCATCCCCTTTTGTGAAGCTGTTCCTGGACTGAAACTTGCCAGATTTCTGTCTTGTTAAAGTAGCTTCCTGAACTGTTGCAAATGCTGCTGCTGCTGCTATAGTTACAGGAAATTGAATTTCCACGGCACCCTTCAATTCCTCCTTGAGACCCAAAATGAACCGTGCCACCAGAAACGTGTCACTGCAGGTTCATACAGTTTGATCTGATACACCAATTGAAGGAAGTCTCTCTTGTATTCCTCTATAGAACCCTTTTGCTTCAACAACAATAAGGCATGCATGGTCTCTCTGTGTACATTGACATCAAACTCGGCCATGACTGCATCCTTGAATTGATCCCAGTCCACCCATCCAGCTAATAACTTGAAAGCGTGGTACCAATGCGCCGCAACGCCCTCGAGATGTAAAGTGGCTGATGTAACCTTGAAATTCTTCGGAATATCATACAAGGAAAAAAATGCCTCACACCCGTCGAGCCATATGCGTACATCAGACCCATCAAACTTGGGGAAATTCATCTTTGGTAGCCACGGTCGACGCGCTGACGACGACACGTCGCGGCCGTGAGCGGTGTCAGGTTGATGTTGCGAGAAGCTGGGCTTGGGAATCTGTAAGGGTGGTGGAGGGGGATGTGGTGGTGGCGAAGGAATGATCCCCTCCTGCTGCCTTGCTGATGGCGAGCTTGGAATCGTAGTGGCCTTTGCCCTTCCGCCGCTGCCACTTGCTCCTGCCTGACATCAGCAATCAAATTCATCGTCAGGTTTACCGTCGCCTGCACCGTGTCGATCCGCCCTATTTGCTTCTCCATCTGCTTGTCCAGAGCATCCAACCGCGAGGAAATTGCATCGATCCCCTCCACCTTGTCCTTGACGAACTTGAGGGCTTGTAGTTCCTTCATGATGCGCTCCTCAAACGCCTCCATCGCGGAGTGCACCTGCCTCGCCTGCGCGCTAGGCTTGGATGACGTTGTCATTGCTCTAAAGGAATTACGCAGATCAAGAGCTTCCACTACCTCCAAGCTGTCTGAGCTCACCAAGATCTTGCTGCATCCGACAGTTCTTGCAAGGTTCAGCCCAAACCTTGACAGCCAGGGCTTCTGCTGTGAAAGAGTCAAAGCAAATGTCTACTTTTTCATTCGCTGTCGCTATGAACTGTCCACTCTGGTCACGAATGACTGCCCCCACAGATCCTTCAAGTAGATCTTGGTCAAACCCCGCATCGACATTCAATTTCATGTATCCCATTGGCGTTTTTTCCCAAACTCCAGACCGAGCTTTGGCCTTTGGTGGACATGCAATACTGAAATTTGCCTTTTGCATTCTAGTCTCTTGGCATCCTCCTATAGCCTTTTGGCATCCTCATCTGTGTGTATATATGTTGGCATTGGCCTCCTAATAATATATGTTGCATATTCCTAACATGGTAGCAGAGCCTTCGGATTTTATTCGCACGCCACAACTCGTGCTCGATCCTCTCTTTGCGCCGCCGTCGTCTCTTTGCCGGCTGTCATTGCCCTCCCTACCCGCTATGTTCATCGCTGCTTTGGCTGTTGCTGTCCACGCGACGTCTCACCTCCACGTTCTGGCCTGATGTGCTCCAATCCTGCGTGCCGCACGGCTCAATCCGATCTTCCGCCTACTGGTTAACCTCCGTTGGCTGATTTGCTAGAGAATTCTGCACTCTACATACACCTGTTCCGGATTACAAGTCCCGTGGGCTCAAGTCAAAACTCCATATGTGCTCATCGATCACGCTGTGAAGTCTGCCGCTACTGCTCGCGTTGTCGGCTGCTGGTATTTGCTGCATCTCGCCCAATATTGTCGGATTCAGCCACTCCCGCTCGTGAATGCTCGTTGCTCGCCGGATTTAGCCACTCCCGCTGGTCAACGCCCGCTGCTTGATCCGCCAGTTGCTCCTTCCCGATTGCTGCTTCGCCTGGTCGGGTGCTGCTGGTTCTGTTTCGATCGAACCTGCTTTGATTGGATCGAGCGCTCACTTGGTTCCGCCCCTCTGGATCGATCTGGTCCTCATTCGGCTGGCCTCCCGTCAGGATCGAGCGCTCACCTGGGTCTGCGTCGCTGCCGCCGGCCCCGTCCGCGCCGCTGCTGCCTTCTGCGGCGCCACCGGTCGCTGGCCCCATCTGCGCTGCTACTACCGGCCCTGTCCTCCGCGACGCTGTTGTCTTGCGCGGCTGCCTGCGGGGCACTCGCGTGGTTATGTGAGTGGCTGCTGCCGTTTCTTGTCCGGGTGTCTACTGCTCCAGATCATGACTGTCTAATCGATTTGGTCCTGGTTCGAATGGCTTTTTGTCTGATTGATCTGCTGCTGGTTCTGGCCGCTCTCACCTTGGCCAGTTGAGTCTTTGTGACAGAAAAGTTGCACTATGTCTTTGGCATCATCTGGCTACGTTGCCATCCCGCTCTGCCTAGTGATATTCGATGGGGCTAACTTACTGAGTTCGTTGCCTTTATGCGCATTCACATGCGTGGCATTCGTCTGGGGTGTTCTTTCCGGTGAGGTCCCTGTCCTCCGTGCCCAGTGCCTCTTGTGGCTCCTACCCCACCGCCGATGCCATCGGCTATTGACACAGATGCTTCTGATGTTGATAGGGCTGCAGCCACAATTGCTGCTGATGATGCAGCTGCCACTTATGACCAGGAGGTCTTGGATTATTCAAATGCTCTTTCTGTTTATCGTGACAATCTAGCTGCTTACACTCAGCGGTGTGATGATGATGCTCGTGTTGCGACTGTTCTCACTCCCAGTGTTTTGCCTCAGTTTGCTTCTGAGTTTATAGGCCTTAGTACTGTCTTTGAGATGTGAACTCATCTTCGTTAGCGCTATCAGCCCTCTGGTGATGCTCTCTACTTGTCTGTGGTCCGTCAGGAGCATGCTCTTCAGCAGGGAGACTCCACTATTGATGAGTTCTACACTCAGAGTTCTGCTGTCTGGCGCCTGCTTGACTCCCTTCGCACTACTGTTTGTGGCACTTGCCAGACTGTGAGGTCACTGGCGACGATTCTGAGTACATTGCATTTGTTAAGGCCTGTCTTAATGAGTAGTTCCTTATGTCTGATCTTGGTCCTCTTCGTTACTTTCTTGGGATTGAGGTTTCCTCCACCTCTGCTGGCTTTTTATTTTCCAAGAAAAGTATATCTAGAGCCTTATTACTCGTGCGGCTCTTAGTGATGAGCGCACTGCTGAGACTCCTATGGAGCTCAATGTTCACCTTCGTGCTTCTGATGGTGAGCCCTTGTCTGATCCGACACGTTATCGTCATCTTGTTGGGAGTCTTGTGTATCTTGCTGTCACTCGTTCGGATATCTCTTATCCTGTCCATATTCTGAGTCAATTTGTTTCTGCTCCCACTTCAGTTCACTATAGTCACCTTCTTTGCGTTCTACGATATCTTCGTGGCACGCTCTCTCATCGTCTCTTTTCCCCTCGTTCCAGCTCCAGGCCTATTCGGATGCTACGTGGGCTAGTGATCCTACGGATCGCCGTTCACTTTCTTTCTACTATGTCTTTCTGGGTAGTTCCCTCATTTCCTGGAAGACGAAGAAACAAATTGCAGTTTCTCGTTCGAGTGCAAAGGCCGAGTTGCGAGCTATGGCTCTTCTTACGGCTGAGATGACTTGGTTACGATGGTTACTGGAGGATTTTGGTGTTTCTGTTACTACACCTACCACCCTCCTGTCAGACAACACAAGTGCTATTAGTATTGCGCGAGACGGCGTGAAGCATGAGCTTACCAAACACATTGGTGTTGATGCTTCTTATGTGCGCGCTGCTGTGCAGGATCATGTTGTTGCGCAACATGGATTTCACCCCTCCACACTCAGTGTTGTGGATCCACCATGAGTTTGAGGGGGGGTGTTAGGGTTATATTAAGTGATGTCTTTTGGCCTTTTGCATTCTAGTCTCTTGGCATCCTCTTGTAGCATTTTGGCATCCTCATGTATGTGTATATATGTTGGCATTGGCCTCCTAATAGTATATGTTGCATATTCCTAACACAGGTGACGGCGCGGCGGGTGGCGGGAGGCTGGGCGACGGCGGGAGAGGTCTGCCTTGGCTCCACGGAAGGGAAGGCGTGCCGTGGCTCTATCTTCTATCGACTTCTAAGGACTTGAGTATCAATATCTCAATAGGGAGGCTTGTTATCACCGGTATCGTCAATAGCATCTCATCAGTTGGCTAAATGGCCGAAGATTTCTTCAACGGCAACAGGCCCATGGTTACCAAGGATGGGAAAGACCTGACTTCTGCACTCGAGGTGTTCGTGAACTGGTGTATCACAGAGGTGCAAAACAAGATCCAGAGAAGTTTTCATCCGTCTTCGAGTAACAGGCCCCTCAAGAAGGTAGTGGTTACTATTCAGAGTTTGCTGGCTACGCGCCCGGATCCTGTTCTGATTGGGTCACTTTTTGCTGGTTCAACGGAGGAGCTGGAGGTGTTAATCAAGATATTATCAGTTCAGCTGGACATGGTGCTGTTTTATACCATGGGAGCAGCTGGGGATATGTACTTCGTCTGGCGGGATCTCCCCATCGATCCCAAGCTCTTTCGCGAGAATATGCATCAAAGTTTGGATAGGGCTCGACAATCGGCTCAGAATATCAAGGGGGCTGTGGATCTTATGACCAGGATTGAGTCTTTTCTTGTTGCAGCACCAGGTAATATACGTCGCTTTTTGTCTTTTCGCCACTTTGTCCCATCGGCCGAGTAAGGCAGGTATGTGCTACAGACTTAGTATCCCAATTTTTCATTCAGCCTATCTGTAAGTAGAAATAGAGAAATTACTAAAAACCCCATAAAGTGTGTTGCTTCAGCCTTCTCACTTCACAAGTTATTGCTGGAGTAGAATATCTTCGGCATCCACCTCAGAAAGCAGCTCCTTCACAAGTCGTTCATTCCAGGATTTTGTATATACCAAAAAGCAATAGCTTCGACACTTTGTTTATAGAAATATCCCTTTTTTATATATCTCCAAAGGATGCCTGCAGCCACTTTGAGGGAGCAAGTTATTCTTCCAAATATACACCTTATCACAGCTAACTACCCTGCAGTTCAGGCCCCCCTTCATAAGAATACTATTGCCCTCTAGAATGTTAGGCCATGTTAGCGAACCATTCCTTGGAGCTTTTGGAGCCTTAGGACCTAGCACATATTGAATCTGGACAGAGTAGCAACCTCCAACTTTTTGACGTGCTAAAAGGGCTTGATTTAAAAGTGCCATGTCCTGAAAACCCACTCTGCCCCATTTCTTTGCAAAACACAACCTCTCTCAGCTTATCCAATGCACCTTCCTCTGTGGATCTTCCAACCATGGTTGGCAAGCCAAGATATTTCTCATTGACGACTTCGTTCTCAATGCCACAAGAATTCTTCAGAGCACCTTTGCCTTTTCTGGCACTCCAGAGCCAAAATAAATTGATGGTTTTGGGAGATTAACTTTCTAGCTACGTTGTGGTACATATTCTTGCACTAAGCCTAACCTGCCAGGACCTGTAGCAAAACTATCTTGTCTGTCTACTACGGTTAACAAGATCATCTCACCAATCTCCAATAATTCCTTTGGTGCTTACCCCAAGTTTTTATCTCACCTAATAAGCCAAAATGCAAAGGTGCTCACATGCATGTCTAATCTATGCTAAAGCGCACACAACTATTGCTTCCCTGCAAACATCAGCACATAGGGTTTTTCTCTTGATGAAAAACCAAGCAGCCATCAGACAAGATACACAGCATACCTAAGCTCGAGCTTATGAAATCTGCTGTCTGAAACTTGTTAAAACATTTTTACGCAACGACATTTTGTATGGTAATTTGGAATACTTTCCCTAGATCTCTACGTTCATTTTGTTTGACAAATATTTTGACCACGGAGCCCACTATTAAATGAGAACAATCTATTAGATTCATGTAACTTTAGTAGTAATCTAGTAGATGAACTTGTGCGGAACCTGCTGTACGTTTAGTAAAATGGTCTGGGTAATGTCCTCTTTCAATGATTCATGCATGTGTGTGTCAAATAATTGTAGTTTGTGCTATCAAAGAGGCCATGCTCAATTTGTATTGGATTTATGGAATATTTTTTTGTGAAAAAGGAAGACTTGAAAGGAGAGTATACATGCTAAATTTATCACATGTTTCTGAAATATTCTTTAGATTTGAATGATTTTGTGAAATTAGAATTTTATCATGTTTAAATTATTGAAATTAGTCACTGTATATATTCCGGTTGGGGTTTATTAATATATACTTTGGTTAATTGTTCTTTTTGTATATGCATATGTTTGCTCACAGTTGACCTTTTTTTTACATTAGCAGGCATGTTGAGGGGAGCGTGGACCAAACTGTTGCATCCATTCAGTGGCAAATCGCTTATCATTTTCGATGTTAGTTATTGCAAGTTCAGTAACTTCAATATGACTTGTGATGACTGAGGCGAGCGAAACTGGGAAATTGTTCGCTTATCTTCTTTCTACGTCGTGACATGTGATGATTAAAACTGCTAAATTATAATTACTCGGTTGTGTTATATGATGATTAAAACTGATAGATCATAACTATATGATGCAATGCATTTCCTCTCTATTATATAAATAATTATTGTTAGATGCATGGTTAATGTTTATGCATGTTTTAGTTGTGCAATTATTGGGTTACTAAGGTACAACCTGCACTTTTGGTGTTATTATTGTTATCTTGTGATGTTAATATGTGTGGCTTGCTAGGATTTGTCCTTGTTGCTTAGTGGATTGTACATAGTCGTACATAGTCTAGTGTGTATACAGGATGTATTTAAAAAAACTGGTACCATGCTAAAACATGATCGCCAAAATAATGAATCATTTGTATTTGGAACTGTTTGCATACATCTTTAGAAAGTAGGATGTTGTCCAGTTTATGGGCGAGTTTCTTATAGTGAATGATAATAATGACTGCTGTGTTGTTCTCGCACAGTGTTGGATTTGAAAATAATGGATCAACTTTCACATTCTATATTTAGTTTCCATGTGGACAAAGAAGAAATATATAAAATTTATGTCGCCTTTGTTGCATACTTCTAAATTTGTATCTTCATTTAGTAAAAAGGATGGTGATAGTTTAGTACTCGGTTCTCTTTGTACTCCCGGATAAATGAATTATACCATGTACAACAGAGTACTATGAAGTTTCTTAGTAAAATGAATCAAGTGTTCTGTAAGCACCAGTGCTTATATCTATGGCGGGGGTGCCTAATTAGACATATGCCTTTCACAAATAAGCACTAATGTTCAAGTGAAAACTGGTCTATTTTATGAGCACCACGAGAAGCAACTTGCATTGTATGCTATCTTATAAAAGATAAGAAAGAGATGGTAATGTATTTTAGGCTTAGGAGTCATAATCTTATCAGGGTGCGCATTGACCATAGTGTAGTTTGGAAAGTCAGTTTGCTTGTCCATCCTTTTTGCATTGCGACATATGATGATTAAAACTACTAGAGTATAATTACTTTGAATTTGGTACATATATAGATATATGCCTTAGTGTTAATGTTATTTTAGTTGTAAGATGGTTGTGCTACCAAGTTAGGCCTGGTGATGTGATGCTGACTTGTGTGCTGTTTTTTTATGTAAGGTGTTTTTCAATGTTTTACTAATAGCATGAAGTGGATGATCATCGAAATATGAATCGTTAGTGTTAAAAGTTAGTTGCATGGTTCTGTAGTATGTACAATGTTGCCTAATCTATTAGCAAGTTGCATGCGGTGAAATGAATATGATGACTAGTTGGTCCTGTTTCATATACCTCTGAACTTTTTTTAGTTCTACAAACGAACTAGTTTTCAGAAAGTGATGCGATTTAAATAAATAATACATTTGATTCAACTAAAGAGGATTGGAGGGTACCCCGAGGGTATCACCAATTTGAACCCCTACAACTAGATGGTAAAGTTAGTATCACAAGTCATATTTTTTTTTTGGGAACGCAACAAGTCATAATCTTAGCACAGTGCGCATTGATCTTAGAGTGTACTTCCGTAAGTCGTTTGCTTATCCTTTATTGTGTTGCAATATATGATGATTAAATTTGCTAGACGACAATTACTTAATATATTTAGTAACTATGAGTGTTTGCCGTTAGATGTATGGCTTGATGTTAATGTTGTTTTAGTTGTGAGATGGTTGGCCTACTAAGCTATGTCGTTATTATTATCCTGTGATGTTAACTCGTGTGATTATGTGGTTTTGCCTTGTTGCTTGGTTTGGTCTACATATACTACGTATGAGGGCATGGTTGTGTGGTTTTGCCTTGTTAATTGTTTTATTGTACATAGACTACATATGAGAGAGTGCTTTCAAAATTTTACTAGTATCATGCAGTAGTTAGATACCAACGAATAAATTGTTAGTATTAAAAGTTGTTTGCATTGATCCATAGGATTAGCATGTTGTTTAATTTCTTTTGAGGTGTCTATAGTGAAATGAACATGATGACTATTTTGTTATGCCGGTAGAGAATATTAAATTTAAAAATAATAGGTCAATTTGTAGATTCTTTATTTAGTTCTATGGGGATAGAGACAAAAAATGGCGCTCAGTAGATATTTCTAAATTTGCATCCTAATCTAGTAAATTTTGTGATAGTTCACTATTGGGTTCATTTTGCGTTACACTGTCATATGACATGCATGCTTAAGAAAAAACAACAAAGGGATGCATATGTTCAAGTGTATATGTGGATTGTCTAGCCCTTTCCACCAGTTTGGACTATTGGTTGCGTTGGCTAGTTATGAAGATTAACATGATATTAGAGCCCAAGGTCTTGAGTTCAAGTCCTGGCTTTCATAATTTATTCAAAAATTGCTGCTGCTTGTCTTTGTGATTACGTATATCTTAAGCCATACCTTCGAGTCGATTCACGTGTTCACTTACTGCGTTACACGTGAGAGGGGGTGTTGAAGTGTATATGTGGATTGTCTAGCCTTTTTCATCAGTTTGTACTTTTGGTTGCTTTGTGTAGTGCATGAAGCTTAATAGCACGATACTATCATAGTGCACATTGACCGAAGAGTGTCGATTTATTTCTTTGTGCTTGTTGTCTACTATATATTTTATGTTGGTTTTTATCATGATTGGGAAGTCTCATGTTATTGATGCCTTGTTGTTTTTCCAGGAAAAAAAAGGAATGCAATATTCAATTACTTTACTGTGTTTTGGAGATATAATTTAAGTTATTTGAGGATTGGAGATATAATCTAAGTAACCTGAGGAGGAAGATTACAGTTTACAGGAACAATGACATGATGTATCAGGCAAGTTTTTTTGTGAGAGAGTTCCCAAATGTTTGATAAGCTTGTAATGCTCCATGGTTTTTATTATCTAATGAAGTTAGATTTGTGTAGACTTGCGTGGTTATGCCATCATTACTTGGTTATTCGTACATAAAATATGTATGAGTGAGGTGTTTTCAAAATTTAATAAAATTTATTATAATGTTTTTTAAATGATTCATTATTTTTAAAAGAATACAGTTTACGAGAATATTAACATGATGTATCAGACAATTTTTTTATGAGAGTTCCCAAATGTTTGATAAGCTTGTGATGCTCCATGTTTATTATTATCTAATGAAGTTAGATCTGTATGGACATGTGTGGTTAGGCCATCATTGCTTGGTTATCCGTACATGAAATATCTATGAGTGAGATGTTTCCAAAATTTAATACAATTTTACTGTAATGTTTTTTAAATAATTCATTATTTTTAAAGACAACTGTAGTGAATGAAATGAATATAATGACTATTTATTTTACTTATGTTAAATATTAATAACAGTTGAATTTTATACTGTTTATTTAGTTCAATAATGATAGGTTTTTTAAACATTTATAAATTTGAAATATTTATTCACTATGGTAGTAAACTATTTTGTTCATTTTGCGTTGTACGACTAGATGAAATTCATGCTTAAGAAATATATATAGGAAGCCATATAATACTATCATAGGGTGCACTAGCCAAAAAGTGTGATTTTATCTGTTTTATGGTTATTTTGTTTTCTTAATCATGATTATGGTATGTCTATATAATGATGCCTTTTGTTTCTCCAGGAAACACAATGAATGTTCACTTATTCAACTACTTTACAGTGTTTGCGAGACATAACTTAAGTTATGTGAGGAGGAATGACCTTATTGTTTTGTTAATTATATTTATATTATGTATGAGTGGGGTGTTTTTTTTTGTTACTAAAATCAGGATATAGTTAATTTTAAAAAATGAGTTGTTATTATTAAAAATGTTTTCAGTGAGTGTCTATTGGCAAGATGACTGTAGTCAATGGAATGAATATGACGACTCTTTGTTCTAATTGTGATAGATTTATAAATGATAGTTTAACTCTATTAGATTCTCTATTTAGTCCAATGATGTCAGTTTTAGACATTCCTAAATTTGCATGTTTATTTTGTCATAATTTTTGTACTGCACTATTGGGTTCATTTTTGCGTTATAGCACCAATGAAATGCATGTTAACTATTAGGTGCACTTAATCATTTGATGTGCCTTGTTCTATAGGATATTTATTTTGCAATATTCAATTACTTAGTTAGTGTTGAAAGGCATAGCATAAGTTATGTGAGGAGGAAGAGTAGAGTACAACATGTAAGGGAGCAGTGACATTATCAGATTTTTTTTTCCTGTTGAGAGTCACCAAGACATCTGATAAGGCCTGTGGTGCTCTATGGTTGACATTATCAGTAGCAGCCTAACAATCTGGATGGTAACACTGGTTTGGTGTGGGGATTGCGCAACAAATGATATCAAATCCAGGTACTAGTATTTGTATTGTTAATTTGAAGGTCAATAATGTGCTTTTTTGTTGTTGGACAATAAGCATTTTTATTCATACATAAAACTAAATTGTGGGCTTGTCTTAGTTGCCAATGGATGTTTATGTTTCAGGAATAATTCAATTAAGTGTAGGAGATGAGAACGCGGAGGACCAGCTTCATCAACTATTGAAGCTGCTGCTGGTTTAAGGACTGAGATGCTTATGTCCACTGAATTAATCCTTGTATTCAGTGAAGAAGAGGGGACGTCGTAGGACTGCTGCTGCTGGTTTATTGACATTAGGTAGCTGCTGCGACGCACCGCCAGAGTTGTTGTGTGTGCATGTGTGCTTGTGTTGAGCCAGTTATAAAATATAGTTGGGGATCACAGATCATATGAAATGGATTTTTACTGAAGGTATTGGAATTTATGAATTCATATGGATTGAATGCCATTTTCTTAGAATTGAATTGATTGAAATAGGTGATCATTTATTATGCCACAACGTTGGATCCTTGTCAGCAAAGTATATCATTCCAGTCGTCTGCCATTGAGATTCACACCTTGTCTCATGCAGTAGACGCCGACAATGGAACCGCCTGCACCTACTGTACGGTTTGGACGTGTTGGTCATCTAATGAGATTTTGTATCGGTTCTCTTTGCGGTTCAGATGCATTTTTTCAGGACCGTTGCCATTTCCTGGCAAATCCAAAACCCTCCTCCCTCGCCTGCTGCATGCCTGGCTGGATGCGCCCCCTCTCTGCATTCAAACAGTTGCAGACTCTCTGCCTCCCTCCATTAACCTGCAGGTGTGCTGAGAAACCTACTTTGGCCGTTCACTAGTCAGCCGGCAGTAAACACAACACCTTTGTGTGTTGGCTCCGGGACTCCGTTTGCTATTTAGACGATGCCAGATGCCGGGCAAAAATCGCACCACACCTTCGCTCCCCATCTCCTCCTTGCAGCATTCTCTCCACACTCTCCATGGCAACCACCACACCTTCGCTCCCCATCTCCTCCTTGCAGCATTCTCTCCACACTCTCCATGGCAATCAGCGAGCAGGAAGAGGAGTTCTCCGGCATAAAAGCCAGTTGGGTGGCTTGCCGAGCCCGCCGAATACGAGCCAGACAACTCTCTGCTCCTCCTCCCTCGCCGCTCCAGGCTGTTGCAGGCCAACTTGCGGAGGAGGCAGCTCCGAGTCGGTGCGTGGTTCAGCAACTCGCCGCTCCAAGCCAGGTCGCCGTCGGGTGGTGAGTTGCTCCAAGCTGGTACGCGGGGGAGCACTAGCATCGTGGCCGCCGTGGACGAGTCCATGTCATACAGCTTCTCCCGCGGCTGCGACCGCGCCATCCGCCACCAACATTGGCGGAACTCCGCCCTGCCGACGGAGAAGGAAGCCGGCTTCACGGAGATCCGCCGCTGTAGGCCATAGACTAGTTAAGCGTATCCATGTCGTGGGGATGGATATCCGCTGGCGATGGCCGTAGACTAGTTTTACCTTAGTTCGGTATAGTTGTTAGTTAAAATACGTCCAAAATGCAAATTTTGTTCTTGTCGGTTTATATAGAAATCTGTCGTGTTTGCATGAATTTTGTTCGGTTAGTTGAAACCCGGCTTAAAATGTATGCGGACAGTGTTAGATGGCCGGCTTCAGCATCCCCGTGAGTGGACTGATTCCTCTGCGTGCGTTGGACGGATGAGATGCGCTAAGTCTCATTTTTGAACAGTTTCACAGGCCCACGTGTGACACGAGCGGACAACTTTTTTTTTGAGGGAAACACGAGCGGACAACTTTACAGGACCTCCGTACAACCATTGGCATAGAATGGCCGTCGACACAAAAAATGCCAGGCGGCAACTAACGGCGCCGCCACCAAGTGGCCCTAATAAGGAGAGGACAAGTGGCGCTCATACGCCGACGGCCAGGCCGTTGGCATGAGCGCCACGTGTCCTTTGGTCAGAGCTTCTGCTGGCTGAGGGCTTGCCGTCGCCATAGATGGAAAACTATGCTGACGGCCAGGCCGACGACATAGCTGTCCCACATGCCGCCCGCTAGGAGCTCCTGGAAGGTGTCCATTCCGACAGGCCGTGGGCTTACAGCGCCAAGTGTCAGCACCTGGGAACTCCTGGCAGGGGCTATGCCGACGACAAGGCTGTCGGCATAGTTTTTGTCTGTTTTTTTAAACTTTTCTACTTTTGCATTTTCCATTCAAATTCACAACAGAGCACAAATTAATATGTATATACAGATGAATACCATCATTCTGCAGAACCTCATCTAGATAATATGAGATCATCATCATCATCATCATCATCATCATCTAAAGATCATCAACATGATCATCATCTAAAGATCATCATCGTCGAAACTTCATGAACATAAGTATGACACATCGACATCAGCATCATCATCTAAAGAACACTAGGATGAATTATGGAACATGGAAAGCATAGCAAAACATGGAAAACATCATCATTTAGCTAAGACTAGGATCATCGCCGCTAGCACCGCCAAGATCAGCACCACTTCGCCAGACCGGAGTGAGTGGGCTCTGTGAAGCAGGAGTGGAACCACCAACACCAGCACCAAAAACCGATGATCCATTGGTTCCCTACATGTTAGAAAAGAGATTGTAAGGATAAATATGACAGTGTTGAATCAATGACAACTGGGCAATGCACTAGCCGGAGTCCCACTGCCTAGTGCCACCCATTCATCGAACGTGAGCACATATGGGGGTTCTCTAGAAGGTGGTGGTGCGTGTCCCATTGATGGTGGATCCGTGCGGTTTTGCATAGACGACCACATACCCTGGATGTTAGTTAACCAAGCAAACACGAAGCTCAGAAGAAATGAAAGTGCAAAATTTAGGTTGGTTCTAAGTGGGCAAAACTAACCGCCATCATCCGATGGTTGTAATCCTCGTTTGCCTAAACTCATTGTAAGTACCCCCACACCTCAACATGCTTAAGCTCGACAAAGGCCTTATATGCCTACAATATGACATGATGAAACTCATAAGTCATAGCAATGCTGAAAATAAAGTGAGAAAGAAAGAAGGGGGTAAATACTTACAGCATGCTGGATGGCTAAGCTCTGCTGCAAATGGCCCGTACTACCACTCGGGATCAGGTTGGTAGCTCAGAGCCGTGTGTAGGAGACCGAAGGAGTGATCACACCATCAAGGCATGGGTAGAGGACATGGTACTTCGGCTGGATGGCCACCACCGCCGTCTCGTCGGTCTGAGACAAGATGGGGGCACTATCACAGCCAATATGCGATCCTATCCTCGAGGAACTATGAGGTACCACCAAGGATAAAAGCATATATTGAAGACACTTTGCAAGGTGGATACCATTACATCGTACCATTTACATAATATATGAGGATACATACGAAGGTATCCAATCGCCACATGAATACATAAATGCATAGCAACATAATACGGAAGGCAAAATCCGACTACGAAGAAATCAAAGGAAAAACAAGAACAACATCCACCCTGGTAGCCGAGGCTGCTGACCAGGAATCTATCCCAAGATCGACGAAGAAGAAGAGCAGAAGAAGCACCCCAAATAGATCAAGCATCAGTCTCGTGTCAAATCATTGCATTACCTATACCTGCACCTGTTGTTGTAGTAATCTGTGAGCCACGAGGACTCAGCAATCCCATAACCATGGATCATGACTAGCAAAGCTTAATGGGTATGAAATGGATAAGTAGTGAGTTTGTAGAAGCACTAACCATTGTATGGTCACTAACTTACGAGTACAAGAATAAGAAGAGTAACTACACATAAACAGACGTCAACTAGTAATGATCAAGAAGTGATCCTGAACACCTACTTATGAGTCAAACATAACCACATCATGTTCTCTTCTCGAACTCCCTCGAAAAGAGACGATCACGGTTACACACACGATTGGTGTATTTTAATTAGTCTTAGTGTCAAGTTCTCTACAAATCGGATATTATAAATTTCCAAGTATCCACACAACCGCAGGCACTGCTTTCCGAAAGATTTAACCTCGCGGGGGTGTTCAAAGTAGTCTATCACAAATTATGACACACATCCGATGGAAATACTTCACACCGTGGTAACACGATGCCTATAAGGAATCCCGGTGGACAAGCCACTCGTAAAAGATAAACTAAACCAGCAAGACCTCCTGGTGTGTCGATGCCCCGATAGGAGCCGCGCATATCTCATTCTCAGGACACTACCTGATAGGTCAACCTACGAGTTAAACCAAACCCTGAGTTGCCCTACGGTGGTCCTGCAGTCTGCCTGTTCTGGAACAACACTATCAGCACTATCCCACCTGCTTATGTTGAATTAAGAATCTGCGGGTACATGACTTCCCATGCTTTAATTAATTAAAATTATTATTATGTTGGCAAAATTTTAAACCAAAGTTGGGCCTTGCTCGAGAAGTTTATCCTAAAATGAATGATCAAAGGGCCCCATATACACCACATGTGTTAAAAGCGCTCATCAAGGAGCATAACATTGGTATTACGGAAACTAGGGCGGCATGAGTGGAACAAAACACCTGGCAAAAGGCTGAGCGTGATATGTCTCCAACGTATCTATAATTTTTGATTGTTACATGCTATTATAGTATCAATCTTGGATGTTTATATGAAACTTTATGCAATTATTATATCATTTTGGGACTAACCTATTAAATCATTGCCCAGTGCTAGTTGCTGTTTTTTTTTCTTTTTTTCTTTTTAGAAAATCATTATCAAAAAAGGTCCAAACGCAAAAAAAACTTTGGATTAATTTTTTATGGACCGGAGATTCAAGACCCCCAGGCTATAGCTCATTTAGCAGGAAAATATAGTGAAATAAGGACGTAAGCCGCCTAGGTCTTCCTCTTCCTTCTAAACTTATTGCTTTTGCTTGACTCTTCCAGTAAAAAAGCCCCAAACTACGAATGGAAACACTTTTTTAAGCAGGGGTAAACGGATCTGGTTAGGAAGCTGGAGATGGAAGAGAGAGTGTCGTGTCAGATCTTCAATCACAGCGGCGGGATTGAATACCCGGATCGAATAAGATTTCACGCCGCCCAGGCATGGGCCACATGTCACACATATAAGCCATCGGGTCAAAAGTGATTGAACCCACTTTCCACATTAGTTTAAGCAACAATGTCGCTAGGGACCAAACTAGTGAAAATGGCTGATCCCTTTTCCATAACTTTCTGTCTCATAAGATTGTGAAACCACACAATTTGACATTCCCCTTGGGAAATAGGGAAAAACAGGCCCTGGATTCCGATATCTTATGTCTCGCCTACTGGAAAAGTACACAATTGACTAAGAAGATTAGAAGGTGATATGAAAGTACTCATCGGGTCCTTCATTCCAGCAGTCATGATATAGCTTCTAGCTTTGACCTCTCTTAAGGTGCCCGCACTCTTGGCTTGAATCGCCGACTTATGTTTTGGTATTACCAATGGACTTCCGCTCTTGGTTGTGATATTCAACCCATGGGAACACTTGAAACAAGGTCGGGGCCCTACCCACCATTGGAACCCCTCCGCGTCGACCCGACGCGGTCCCTCCAAGTGCCGGTGGCAGCGCCGTCTATGAAGGGGGTGCTACTTGTAAACTACGTTGGATTTTTATCCTCGAAGAGGAGAGGATGATGCAGCACAGTAGACTAAGTATTTACCTCAGTTAAGAAACCAATGTTATCAATCCAGTAGGAGAACCAAGCAACAACACATAAACAACACCTACACACAAAATGCAAACCTTCACACCCAAGACAAACGAGAGGTTGTCAATCTCTCGTTGGCTAAGTAGCGAGATTAAAGGTATATGATAGATTGATAAATAAGTAGATAAAGATATGCAGCAAATATTTTTGGTATTTTTGTTTAAACAAGATAAATCTTATGATAAAAGTAGACCCAGGGGCCATAGAGTTCACTAGAGGCATCTCTCAAGAAAATAACATACGGTGGGTAAACAAATTACTGTTGGGCAATTGATAGAAAAGCAAATAATTATGACGCTATCCAAGGCAATGATCATGATATAGGCATCACATCCAAAACAAGTAGACCGCCTCCTGCCTGCATTTACTACTATCACTTCACACAATGACCGCTATGCAGCATGCATCTAGTGTATTAAGTCCAAAAGAATGAAGTAATGCATAAAGAACAATGACATGATGTAGTCAAGATAAACGCAAATAAGAATTCATCCAACTTGTTGTCCTTAATGGCAACAGTACTTGCGTTTACCCTTTTGTCACTAGGATTGAGCACCGCAAGATGGAACCCTTTACCGAGCACATCTTCTCATCGCAAGAAGATCCAATCTAGTCGACCAAACCAAACCAAAAGTTCGGAGAAGAAATACAAGGCTATTCTAGATCATGCATAAAATAGATCAGAGAAGAACTCAAATAAAAGAAGGATATCATAAACTCACAATTCATCGGACCCCAACAAACACACTGCACAAAGTCATTACATTGGATGGATCTCCATGAAGATCATGGAGATCATTGTATTGAGAAACACACACACACACACACACACACACACACACACACACACACAGAGAGAGAGAGAGAGAGAGAGAGAGAGAGAGAGAGAGAGAGCCATCTAGCTACTACCTACGGACCCGTAGGTCTATGGTGAACTACTAACACATCATTGAAGATGTGGCAAGGTTGATGTAGAGCCCCTCCGTTATGAGTTGCCCCTCCGACGGAGTACGGAGAAGGCCTTCAGATGTGATCTAGCGAGAAAAGAGGCTTGCGGTGGCGGAAAAAGTGTTTCATCTGCTCCCTAGGGTTTTTGGAATTCTTTTGAATTTATAGAGGCGGAAGTAGGGCAAAAGGAGGCAGAGGGGGCCCACATGGCACTGGGGCACGCCCTGGTGCCATGTGTGTCCATATGGAAGCTTCTTCCTTGGCTTCCAAGTTGACGTTGATCCTTATCTCTAGAAAAAAAATCCCCAAAAAGTTTCGGGACGATTTGATCTTATCTGATATTAATTTTCTGTAAAACAAAAATAGTGCAGAAAACAGGAACTGGCACAAGGCACTAAGTTAATAGGTTAGTCCCCAAAAATAATATAAAAATGTATGAAATGATATTAAAAACATCCAAGAATAATAATATCATAGCATGAAACAAGCAAAAATAATAGATACGTTGGAGATGTATCAAGCATCCCCAAGCTTAACTCCTGCTCATCCTCGAGTAGGAAAGTGATAAAACATATTTTTGATTGTGGAATGCTACCCAACATACTCATGAAGTTAATTTCATAGCATGTACATGAGATGCTAACAAGCAACGATGCCTTTCAAAATAACAATGCTAAAGAAAATTATCCCTAGTCCATTATGCTCAATCATTAATCCATTCGTGAACCACACTCGAATATTAATCTACTCCATGCACACACATGATCACATGACCCCCTAGTAGGTGCTTTTAAAGAGAAGGATGAGACTCAAACATAAAAATAAACAGAAAGGCCCTCAGCAGAGGGAAGCATTGATTTACATAGGTGCCAGAGCTCAAGTTTTTAAAAGAGAGATGAAAATTTATTTTTGGAGGCATGCTTTTCTCGTCAACGAGAATGACTTAGAGTTCCCAATACCTTCCACACCAGATACATCATAGGTGGTTCCCAAACTAAAAATAATTGTTTTGCTCCCCATCATCGTTCCATGGTTTTGAGCCTTCTGTCCCTTTTTTCCATTCACACCCGAAGGAGTTTGTTTTCCACCTTTCCTTATCATAATCCATGGCTAGCCGTATTCACGGGTGGCCTCCATACCAACACCTTCCAAGGAAATTTAAGTTATTTTGGGACTGGGCATCCCTTTTACTGCCACACTCTCGTGCAATGACAAGTGAATAAACACTTATCTTGAGAATGGCATATCCAACATGAAATTCATCGGCCACCCCTCGCTGCTTCATGAGCGAAACGGGCACACAAAAGAGAAATTATTTTTTGAGTTTTTTAGAGATGGCACATGCAAATTTACTTAGGACGGCATTGAAATACCACATATAGGTAGGTATGGTGGATACAATTGGCAAAACAAGTTTAAGGTAATGGATGTACAAATGGAGGCTAGCAAAAAGATTGAGAAACGACCAACTAAGAAACCATAATGATGCACATGCGTACATAAAACATAACCAACACCGAATAATGCACCACAAGTAGGATGCAACTTCATTGCATAACTATTGACTTTAAGTGCTTGCATAGGGAATCATAAACCTTAACATCAATATTCATACTAGAGCATAATTACTCATGAACATAACTCACATATCAACATCTACATATGTCAAAACTATTGCAAAGAACAAGTTTTCCATGTCCCATAAAAATTTTATATGCTAGTTTTCATTATTCCTCTTGAGTATTCATCACATGGGGACCAAGCTCATAGCTTGTACAATTTACCATAACTATTTTCAAACTCTCCAAAATATATAAGTGAAGCATGAGAGCAACATTTCCAAAAAATATCTAGCATTCTCAAAAAGATATAAGTGAAGCAAGAGAACAAGTTTCTTCAAAACAAAAGCACCACCATGCTAAAAAAGATATAAGTGAAGCAATAGAGCAACCACCTAGCTCAACAAATTTAAGTGAAGCACAAAGAGCAATTCTAACAAATCGTGATGACGTGAACCTATCTCAAGCAAATGTGTTAAGAGGTGATGATTGTGACAAACTAAAAATAAATAATGCAAAGACTCATATCATACAAGATGCTCCAAGCGAAACACATATCATGTGATGAATAAAAATATAGCCTCAAGTGTGTTACCGGTTGTCGATAGAAGAAAGAGGGCATGCCTTCCGGGGCATCCTCAAGCTTAGACGCTTGAGTCTCCTTGGATATTAACTTGGGGTGCCTTGGGCATCCCAAATATTAGGAGTTTTTATCTCTTCGTTCCTTCATCCATTGTCGTCACACCAACTTGAAAACTTCAATCACACAAAACTAAACTAAACCTTCGTGAGATCCGTTAGTATAACAAAGCAAATTACCACTATAAGTACTGTTCAAAACCCGTTAAAATTTTATTTTGCACCATAGGTACTGCGTTCTCACTTTCCCATGGCTTGCACCCCCGATACAATCCATAGTTTCATCAAAACAAACAAACAATGCATCAAAAACAGAATCTGTCAAAAACAGAACAGTCTGTAGCAATCTGTCGAAAAGCCATAATTCTGTAACAACATAAATTCTGTACAATTAGGACAACGTGGAAAATTTGTATATCAATCACGTGTAAATAGTCAGACTCATTCGACACCCTGACGAATTTATAAAAATTCTGGACTAGGCGTCAAAGTTTCTGTTTTTCACAGAATTGCATTCACAAACATCCACATGATCCCAAAGGTCTTAATTGGCAGAAACACTAATTAAAAATATAAAAGCCAACTCAAAACAGAGGAAAATAAAGGATAATCAAAAGAACAGAACCAAAAAGTGAAAAATGAAAATTTATTTTATTCGTTGGGTTGCCTCGCAACAAGCGCTATCATTTTATGCCCCTAGCTAGGCATAAAACAATACATCAAGTATTGTCATCTTTGGATTTTACTCCATAGGTGGCCCTCATAATGGATTCATAGGGCGGTTTAATTTTGGTCCTCGTGAAGTGTTCCATGCCTTTGTTTAAAGGAAACTGAATTTTATATTTCCCTCTTTCATATGAATCACCGCACCAATAGTGCGTAAATATGGTCTTCCAAGAATCAAAGGGCAAGACGGATTGCAATCAATATCAAGAACAATAAAGTCCACAGGTACATAGTTCCTATTTGCAACAATAAGAACATTATTGATCCTCCCCAATGGCCTTTTGATAGTAGAATCTGCCAAATGCAAATTAAGAGAACATTCATCCAAATTGGTAAAACCGAGAACATCACAAAGAGACTTTGGAATTGTAGAAACACTTGCACCCAAATCACAAAGGCATTGCACTCAAAATTTTTAATGTTAACTTTGATAGTAGGCTCCCACTCATCGTACAACTTTATAGGAATAGAAATTTCTAACTCAATTTTTTCTTCCAAATCTTTCATTAAGGCTTCCATAATATGTTTAGTAAAAGCCTTATTTTGTTCATAACCATTTGGTGAGTTCAACAAAGATTGCAGTAATGAAATGCACTCAACCAAAGAACAACTACCATAATTAAATTGATGGCAATCCAAGATAGTGGGTGCATTGCTAGCTAAAGTTTTAACCTCTTCAAACCCACTTTCAAGAATTTTAGCATCAAGATTTTCACCCTCTAAATCATGGAGACGCCCTCTATCTAAAGTTGACTCTTCTTCAGTCTCCTTGCCAACAATATTAACATTACTAAACAAAGAATCAATAGAAGACACACCAATCATCTTAACATGCTCATCCTTTTTGCTACCAAAATTTGTAAGAGAGGCTTTTTCAAGCAATCCTCGCTTAGCATTCAACATACCGGTTTTCTTCTTAATTTCATCAATACAAACATATATAGCCTTAATAGATTCATTATATCAACTCTCGAAGGCAAAGGTTTTGCCTTGATATTTTCGACATCAAGAAAGTTTATCAACACTTCTATACAAATCATCAATCTTGTCCAACTTTTCTTCTATCAAGGTGTTGAACACTTTTTGAGCATTGATAAATTCGTTCATACTGCTTTCAAAATCAGAGGGCATCCTTTGGTTATTATGGGAAGATTTATACCATAAGGATTGCCAGAAACATTAGAGGAATTTCCAGGATAAGGCCTAGAATTCAAGTTTGCTCTATAAGCATTATTATTGAAATTGCTATGAGAAACAAAATTCACATCTATAGGATCACTATTTTGTTCAATCAAAGTAGACAAAGGCAAATCATTGGGATCAATAGAAGCATTCTTAGTAGCAGCCAACTTAACAAGAGCATCAACTTTATCACTCAAAATGCTAATCTCCTCAATGACATTCACCTTTTTGGTAGTAGGTGCCTTTTTGGTATGCCATTGGGAGTGATTAGCCATAATTTTATCAAGAAATTTAGTAGCATCACCCAAAGTAATATCCATAAAAGTTCCACCCGTGGTGGAATCCAAAAGATTTTGAGAAACAAAATTCAAGCCAGCATATTTTTTTGGATAATCATCCACAAGTTCAAACCATGAGTGGGGCAATTTCTCAGCATCAATTCAATTTTCTCCCAAGATTGCACAACATGTTCATGATCAAGTTGCTTAAAGTTCATAATCCAGTTTCGGAGAGAGATGATTTTTGCTGGAGGAAAATACTTAGTAATAAAAGTACTTTGCATCTATCCCAAGAATCAATGCTATTGCGAGGCAAAGAAGAAAACCAAATTTTTGCATGATCTTGCAAAGAAAACGGAAATAATTTCAACTTGAAAATATCATTGTCCACATCTTCTTTATTTTGCATGTCACACAACTCAACAGAAGTGTTGAGATGTGATGCCACGTCCATATTAGGACTTCCAGAAAATTGATCTTTCATAACAAGATTCAATAAAGTGGCATTTATGTCAAAAGACTCCGCACTAGTGGTGGGAGGAGCAATAGGAGTGCTAATAAAATCATCATTATTGGTATTGAAAAAATCACACAACTTGGTGTTTTCTTGAGACATGACGTCTACGCAAAAATAGAGCAAGCGAATAAAAGCAAACGAGAAAATGGCGAACGAAAAGAGGCAAATAAAAGTGGCAAAAGAGAAGGCAAATATTTTTGTAGGTTTTGTAGACGTGGGGGAGAGGAAAATGAGAGGCAAATGGCAAATAAATTAAATGCAAAGGTAAGTGTTGAGAGTGTAGGTACATGGTAATGTTGATGATGTCTCACTGAGAACGGCGTCAGAAATTCTTCCTGCTACTTGTAAACTATGTTGGATTTTTATCCCCGAAGAGGAGTGGATGATGCAGCACAATAGAGTAAGTATTTTCCTAAGTTAAGAAACCAAGGTTATCAATCCAGTAGGAGAACCAAACAACACCACGTAAACAACACCTACACACAAAACACAAACCTTCGCACCCAACGCAAACGAGAGGTTATCAATCTCTCGATGGCTAAGTAACGAGATTCAAGGTATATGCTAGATTGATAAATAAACAAAAGATAAAAATATGCAGCAAATATTTTTGGTATTTTTGTATAAAAAAACAAGATAGATCTTATGATAAAAGTAGACCCGGGGGCCATAGAGTTCACTAGAGGTATCTCTCAAGAAAATAGCATACGGTGGGTAAACAAATTACTGTTGGGCAATTGATAGAAAAGCAAATAATTATGGCGCTATCCAAGGCAATGATCATGATATAGGCATCACATCCAAAACAAGTAGACCGACTCCTGCCTGCATCTACTACTATTACTTTACATCAACCGCTATCCAGCATGCATCTAGTGTATTAATTCCAAAAGAATGAAGTAATGAATAAAGAACGATGACATGATGTAGTCATGCAAATAAGAATTCATCCCAACTACATGAAGTTTTTCTTGAAAATCATGAATCTAAATTTTTTTATGAAGTGTTGAAAAAAGAAATTTATAAAGTGATTCATGATAGCTCCTTGACTAAAAGCATGATTGCAATTATGTTACTATAAATTCTATTAATTTCATTATGCTAATGATGTGCAAAACTCCAAGATTACGGATGATAATCCCACTATTTTGGAAGAGTGTAAATCTTTTATGCATGTGGATCATCAAAATAATATTTTATATGATAGTTATATTGTTGAGTTTGATTATGATCCTATATGTAATTATTATTATGAGGAAATTATGGTTGTAGAAATTTTCATGTTACAAAATTACCTATCTTTGTGTTGAAATTCTTAATGCTTCATTCTTCCTATTTGCATATGCTAGATATTGCTTGTCCTAATAATTTGTTTGCTTATAAAATGCCTATGAATAGGAAGTATGTTAGACTTAAATTTTTTTCATATGTTATATGATCCTCTTCTTATGTTTCAATTACTATATTTCATGTGAGCATCTTTGAAATCTCAAGCCTATCTTAATGGCTATAAAGAAAGAGCTTGTTGGGAGGCAACCCAACAAATAAAATAAATTTTGGTTTTTTGCTTTTTTACATATGTTATTTTGTTTACACTTTATTTTCCTATGTTTTTAGTTGCTTTTTATATTTAATTAGTGTTTGTGCCAAGTAAGACCTTTGCGATGATGTGGATGCTTGTGAACGCAATTCTATGAAAAATAGAAACTTTGACGCCTAGTCCAGATTTTTCAAAATTCGTCAGAGTCAAATTTGTCTAGATTTTTTACATGCTATTGATATACAAATTTTCCACGTTTTCTTAATTTGTCAAAAAATTGGAGTTACAGAAGTCTGGCTTTTCGACAGATTGCTACAGACTGTTCTGTTTTTGACAGATTCTGTTTTTGATGCATTGTTTGCTTGTTTTGATGAAACTATGGATTTTATCGGGGCGTGCAAGCCATGGGAAAGTGAGAACTCAGTACCTATAATGCAAAATAAAATTCGAATGGGTTTTGAACAGTACTTATAGTAGTGATTGATGACCCACAAGTGTAGGGGATCTATCGTAGTCCTTTCGATAAGTAAGAGTGTCGAACCCAACGAGGAGCAGAAGGAAATGATAAGCTGTTTTTAGTAAGGTTTTCTCTGCAAGCACTGAAATTGTAGGTAATAGATAGTTTTTTGATAAGATAAATTGTAACGAGTAACAAGCAATGAAAGTAAATAAAGTGCTGCAAGGTGGCCCAATCCTTTTTGTAGCAAAGGATAAGCCTGGACAATTTCTTATAATGAGAAAGGAGTTCCCGAGGACACATGGGAATTATCGTCAAGCTAGTTTTTATCACGCTCATATGATTCGCGTTCGGTACTTTGATAATTTGATATGTGGGTGGACCGGCGCTTGGGTACTGCCCTTACTTGGAAAAGCATCCCACTTAAGATTAACCCCTATTGCAAGCATGCGCAACTACAAAAGAAGTATTAAGGTAAACCTAACCACATCATTAGACATATATGGATCCAAATCAGCCCCTAACGAAGCAACGCATAAACTAGGGTTTAAGCTTTTGTCACTCTAGCAACCCATCATCTACTTATTACTTTGCAATGCCTTCCTCTAGGCCCCAATAATGGTGAAGTGTCATGTAGTCGATGTTCACATAACACCACTAGAGGAAAGACAACATACATCCCATCAAAATATTGAACGAATACCAAATTCACATGACTACTAATAGCAAGACTTCACCCATGTCTTCAGGAACAAACGTAACTACTCACAAAGCATATTCATGTTCATAATCAGAGGAGTAATAATGTGCATTAAGGATCTGAACATATGATCTTCCACCAACTAAACCAATTAGCATCAACTACATGGAGTAATCAACACTACTAGCAACCTACATGTACCAATTTGTGGTTTGGATACAAGATTGGATACAAGAGATGAACTAGGGTTTTGAGAGGAGATGGTGCTGGTGAAGATGTTGATGGAGATTGACCCCCTCCCGGTGAGAGGATCGTTGGTGATGACGATGGTGATGATTTACCCCTCCCGGAGGGAAGTGTCCTCGGCAGAACAGCTCCGCTGGAGCCCTAGATTGGTTCCGCCTCATGGCGGCGGAGTTTAGTCCCGTAAGCTTACCCATGATTTTTTCCAGGGTAAAAGCCTTCATATAGAAGAAGATGGACACCGGAGGGCCACCAGGGGGCCCAGGAGACAGGAGGGCGGGCCTAGTAGGGGTGGGCGCGCCCCCCACCCTCCTAGCCAGGGTGTGGGCCCCTTGAGGTGTTTCTTCCGCTCAATAATTCTTATTAATTCCAAAAATAAGTTTCGTGGAGTTTCAGGATTTTTGGAGCAGTGCAGAATAGGTTTCCAATGTTTGCTCCTTTTCCAACCACAATTCCAGCTGCCGGCGTTCCCCGTCTTCATGGTAAACCTTGTAAAATAAGAGAGAATAGCCATAAGAATTTAGATATAATGTGCAATAACAGCCCATAATACAATAAAAATTGATATAAAAGCATGATGCAAAATGGACGTATCAACTCCCCCAAGCTTAGACCTCGCTTGTCCTCAAGCGGAAGCCGAAATCAAAAAATATGTCCACATGTTTAGAGATAGAGGTGTCGATAAAAATAAAATACGGACATGAGGGCATCATGATCATTCTTATAACAGCAGCGTAATTATCATATGATTTCTTATGCTCAAGTAACGATCAATTCACAATGTCAAGCATGGTTCAGAAACTTCATTGGGAGCTAGCAAACTATAATCTCAGTCATTGAAGCAATTGCAATTTATCATAACATCAGAAAGAGTCAAGAATAGAGATTTTCAACAAGTCCACACACTCAACTATCATGTAGTCTTCTACAATTGCTAACACTCACGCGGCACTTGTGGTTATAGAGTTTCAACCGGACACTGAGAAATATAGGGGCTTATTGTGTTGCCTCCCAACGTATTCACCTTTAGGTGATGTCAACAATAATAGTCCATGCTAACTTACATCCAATTGGATATATATATATATATATATATATATATATCATGATCTTTCAAACACGAGGAGCTTGCCAAAGGATAAAATGAAAAAGGGGAAAGGTGAAGATCACCTTGACTCAAGCATAAAGTAAAAACATAAAGTAAAAGATAGGCCCTTCGCAGAGGGAAGCAGAGGTTGTCATGTGCTTTTAGGGTTGGATGCATGAAATCTTAATGCAAAAGAACGTCACTTTATATTGCCACTTGTATGTGGACCTTTATTATGCAGTCCGTCGCTTTTATTGCTTCCACAACAAGATCGTATAAAGCTTATTTTCTCTGCACTAATAAGTCATACATATTTAGATAGCAATTTTTATTGCCTGCAACATGACAACTTACTTGAAGGATCTTACTCAATCCATAGGTAGGTATGGTGGACTCTCATGGCAAAACTGGGTTTAAGGATATTTGGAAGCACAAGTAGTATCTCTACTTGGTGCAAGGAATTTGGCTAGTATGAGGGGGAAAGGCAAGCTCAACATGTTTGGAAGGTCACTGACAATATACTTTAACTGAGATGTGAGGAAACATAAACCATTATGTTGTCTTCCTTGTCCAACATCAACTCTTTTAGCATGTCATACTTAATGAGTGCTTCACAATCATAAAAGATGTCCAAGATAGTATATTTGTATGTAAAACCTCTATTTCCTTATTATTTCCTATTAATTGCAACTATGACTAAAACTACGTCTATCAACTCTTAACAACTTTTATGCCTCATACTTTCTATGTGTGAAGTCATTACAATCCATAAGATCAATATGAACTCTTTTATTCTTTCTACTTTCTCAAGATCATAGCAACATAGCAAAGCCCTTGACTTCAACACTAATCTTTATTATAGATAGCTCACGGACTTGATTACATAAAGAGATCACAAAGCAAAACTCAAAACTGCTTGATACTAACACTTCAATCTCCTAGATCAAGATACTACTAAAAGGATCGAACTAAATAAAACGGTAAAGATAAAGTGTGATGGTGATACGATACCGGGGCACCTCCCCCAAGCTTGGCAGTTGCCAAGGGGAGTTCCCATACCCATGTGATTATGTCCTCGGAGGTGGTGAAGTAGGAGTTGTTGATGATGTAGGCTTGTTCCTCAATTTACGCTTGAGTATAGTATTTTGCTCTTTTAGGTCCTCGATCTCCTTCTCAAGGCTTAATACTCTTTTGCACAATTCCTATTTATTTTCCTGCAAGAGACGAAAAGGGATAAACTCGATCTTTGGCTTCTTTGCTCTATCAGGGAGGCTTGACTTTTTAAACTCCACATGCATGTCCCCAGGCTGAGGTAATGGGGCTTCGTCCTCGTCTGAACTCGTCTCCTCCTTTCCCTTAGGCTCATAGTCTTCTTCTTCTTCAGATGTCCAGCCATCATGCTCCAAGTCCCCGTAGACCTTAGGGTCTGCAAGGTAATCAGCCACATATATAGCTTTCCCCTTCCGAGTCCTGAGATGACATATTGCTCTAAATCTATAACAGAACAGCTCGAAACGAAAACATAGGGTAATTGTGTGATACGGTGGTCAAAACCTTCGGGAGTTTATATAATGAATTTTTACTGACCAAAATACGTAACGTGCAAGAAAACGGAGTCCGGGAGGCACACGAGGTGGCCAAGAGACAGGGGGGCGCGGCCAGGAAGGATGGGCGCGCCCTCCACCCTCGTGGAGGCCTCGTGCCTTCCCGGACTACTTCTTTCTTCCTAAAATTCTTAAATATTCCAAAACAGATAAAAATTGCCATTATAATTGTTTTGGAGTCGGCTTACTTACCGTACCACATACCTATTCCTTTTCGGAGTCTGGAACATTCTGGAAAGTGTCCCTTATGTATTCCTCTGGGGTTACGGTTTCAATAATATTAGTTTCAACATTGATAGGATTACCTGAGATATAAGGTTTAATTATTTGACCGTTCACCACCCTTGTACTTGTGCCTTCGAAGTTGTTGATTTTTATGGCACTAGAACGATAGACCTCCTTGATAACGTAAGGACCTTCCCATTTAGAGAGAAGTTTTCCTGCAAAAAATCTTCAACGAGAGTTGAATAATAACACATAATCACCTACATTAAACTCACGCTTTTGTATCCTTTTGTCATGCCAACGTTTGACTTTTTCTTTGAATAGCTTGGCATTCTCATAGGCTTGGGTTCTCCATTCATCAAGTGAGCTAATATCAAACAACCTCTTCTCACCAGCAAGTTTGAAGTCATAGTTGAGCTCTTTAATAGCCCAATATGCTTTATGTTCAAGTTCTAGAGGTGAATGACATGCTTTTCCATAAACCATCTTATACGGAGACATACCCATAGGATTTTTGTATGAAGTTCTATAGGCCCATAATGCATCATCAAGTTTTTTGGACCAATTAATTCTTCCTAGATCTATTGACAGTCTTTTGCAAAATTAATTTCAGCTCTCTATTGCTCAACTCTACTTGACCACTAGACTGCAGATGATAAGGAGATGCGATTCTATGATTAACATCATACTTAGCTAGCATCTTACGGAAAGCACCATGAATAAAATGTGAACCACCATCAGTCATAAGATATCTAGGGACTCCAAACCTCGGAAAAATAACTTCTTTAAGCATTTTAATAGAAGTGTTATGATCAGCACTACTTGTTGGAATAGCTTCTACCCACTTAGTAACGTAATCAACAGCAACTAATATATGTGTATAACCATTAGAGGCAGGAAAAGGTCCCATATAATCAAAGCCCCAAACATCAAATGGTTCAATAACAAGAGAATAATTCATAGGCATTTCTTGACGTCTACTAATATTACCAATTCTTTGACATTCATCACAAGATAAAACAAACTTACGAGCATCTTTGAAGAGAGTAGGCCAATAAAAATGAGATTGCAGTACCTTATGTGCAGTTCTATCTCCAGTGTGGTGTCCTTCATAGGATTCAGAGTGACACTTGGGTAGGATCTGTTCCTGTTCATGCTCAGGTACACAACGTCTAATAACACCATCTACTCCTTCTTTATAAAGGTGTGGGTCATCCCAGAAGTAATGTCTTAAATCATAAAATAACTTTTTCTTTTGCTGGTATGTGAAACTAGGTGGTATAAATTTAGAAACAATGTAATTAGCATAATCAGCACACTGAGGAGCAGTACGAGAAGCATTAATGGCCGCTAATTGTTCATCAGGAAAGCTATCATCAATAGGCAGTGGGTCATCAAGAACATTCTCTAACCTAGATAAGTTGTCTGCAACGGGGTTCTCAGCTCCCTTTCTATCAATAATATGTAAATCAAATTCTTGGAGCAGGAGAACCCATCTAATGAGTCTAGGCTTAGCATCTTTCTTTTCCATGAGATATTTAATAGCAGCATGATCAGTGTGAATAGTAACTTTGGAATCAACAATATAAGGTCTAAATTTATCACATGCAAACACAACTGCTAAGAATTCTTTTTCAGTAGTTAACATTCAATTTCTTATCAACTCTTTGCCCTAGAACAGCACCTACAACATAATCACTAGCATCACACATAATTTCAAAAGGTAAATTCCAATCAGGTGGCTGAACAATAGGTGTAGTGATCAAAGCTTTCTTAAGTATTTCAAATGCTTCTACACAATCATCATCAAAGACAAAAGGAATATCTTTTTGCAATAAATTAGTCAGAGGCCTAGAGATTTTAGAAAAGTCCTTAATGAACCTCCTATAAAAACCGGCATGACCAAGGAAACTTCTTATACCTTTTATGTCCTTGGGACATGGCATCTTTTCAATAGCATCAACTTTAGCCTTATCAACTTCAATACCTCTCTCGGAAATCTTATGCCCCAAGACAATGCCTTCATTAACCATAAAGTGGCACTTTTCCCAATTCAAGACGAGACTAGTGTCTTCGCATCTCTGCAAAACTCGATCAAGGTTGCTCAAGCAATCATCAAAATAGGATCCATAAACGGAGAAATCATCCATGAATACCTCACAAATCTTTTCACAAAAGTCAGAGAATATAGCCATCATACATCTTTGAAAGGTAGCAGGTGCATTACATAAACCAAAAGGCATACGTCTATAAGCAAAAGTACCGAAAGGGCAAGTAAAAGTAGTTTTTGATTGATCCCCGCTGACACAGGTATTTGAGAGAAACCAGAATAACCATCTAGAAAGCAGAAATGTGTGTGTTTGGATAGTCTTTCTAGCATTTGATCAATAAAAGGTAAAGGGTAATGATCTTTCTTAGTAGCTTTATTTAATTTACGGAAATCAATTACCATCCTATAACCTGTAATAATTCTTTGCGGATCAATTCATCTTTATCATTAGGAACGACAGTAATACCTCCCTTTTTAGGAACACAATGGACAGGGCTTACCCAATCACTATCAGCAACGGGATAAATTATACCTGCCTCAAGGAGCTTTAGTATCTCCTTTCTTACCACTTCTTTCATCTTGGGATTCAGTCGTCGTTGAGGATCTCTAACTGGTTTGGCACCGTCCTCCAAATTAATTTTGTGTTGGCATAACGTGGGACTAATGCCCTTAAGATCATCCAGAGTATATCCAATAGCAGCGCGGTGCTTCTTCAGAGTTTTCAATAATCTTTCTTCTTCTTGCTCTGAAAGGTTAGCACTAATAATAACAGGATATATTTTCTTTTCATCAAGATAAGCATACTTAAGATTATCAGGTAATGGTTTGAGTTCAAACACGGGATCACCCTTGGGTGGAGGGGGATCCCCAAGAATTTCAACGGGAAGGTTGTGTTTCAGCATAGGTTCCTGTTTAAGGAACACTTCATCTATTTCCCTTCTTTCCTTCATAAACATATCATTTTCATGGTCTAGCAAATATTGTTCTAACGGATCAGTAGGAGGCACGGCAATAGAAGCAAGACCAATAATCTCATCCTTACTAGGTGATTCTATATCACGAGGTTGTCTACGAAACTTAGGAAAATTAAACTCATGAGACATACCCCCTAAGCCAATTGTGACAGTATCCTTTTCATAGTAAATCTTAGCATTAACAGTATTCAAGAAGGGTCTACCAAAAATAATGGGACAAAAGTCATCTTGTGGGGAACTAAGAACAAGAAAATCAGCGGGATATTTAACCTTCCCACACAAGACTTCAACATCTCTAACAATCCCAACTGGTGAAATAGTATCTCTATTGGCAAGCTTGATAGTAACACCAATACCTTCCAACTCAACGGGTGCAATATCATGCATAATTTCTTTATATAAGTCATAGGGTATTGCACTAGCACTAGCACCCATATCACATAAGCCATGATAACAATGATCTCCTATTTTAATGAAAATAACATGCATGCCTACCACAGGTCCATGTATCTTAGTATCTGGTCTAACAATATTAGCCTCACCACAGAAATAAATAACATGCCCATCTAAATCATCATCCAAGAGATCTTTAACCATAGCAATACTAGGTTCAACTTTGATTTGCTCAGGAGGTGTATAAGTCCTAGTATTACTCTTACAAACAGCAGTTGAAGTTTTTGCATGATCCTTTATCCTAATAGGAAAAGAAGGTTTCTCAACATAAGTAGTAGGAACAATAGGATCACTATAGGTGACAGTCTTTTCTTCAACTGTAATAGGTACAACTACTTTTACTTCAATTGGAGGATTATATTTAAACCACTTCTCCTTAGAGAGATCAACGTGAGTAGCAAAAGATTCACAGAAATAAGCTACTATCTCAGAGTCAAGTCCATACTTAGCGCTAAATCCACGAAAAGCATCGGTATCCATAAAAGATTTAACACAATCAAACTTAGGTGTCATACCTGACTCCTTACCATCGTCGGAACCCCAATCTTCAGAGTTGCGTTTAATTCTTTCCAATAAGTCCCATTTGAATTCAATAGTCTTCAGCATATAAGAACCAGCACAGGAAGTATCGAGCATGTTGCGATCATTGAAAGAAAGCCGAGCATAAATTTTTTGAATAATCATTTCTCTAGAGAGCTCATGATTGGGGCATGAATATAACATTGACTTAAGCCTCCCCCAAGCTTGAGCGATGCTTTCTCCTTCGCGAGGCCAGAAATTATATATGTAATTACGATCACGATGAACAAGATGCATAGGATAGAACTTCTGGTGAAATTCCAACTTCAATTGCTTATAATTCCAAGATCTCGTATCATCACATAGCCTATACCATGTCAATGCATCTCCCTTCAAAGATAAAGGGAAGACCTTCCTTTTGACAACATCATCGGGAATACCTGCAAGCTTAAATAATCCACAAACTTCATCCACAAAGATAAGGTGTAAATCGGGATGCAATGTTCCATCTCCTGCAAATGGATTAGCTAGCAGTTTCTCTATCATACCCGAAGGAATCTCAAAGTAAATATTTTCAATAAGTTCAGTAGGTTGAGGAGCAACTCTTTGCTCTTCTGGTCGGGGTGAAGATACCCCGAACAAGCCCCTCAAAGGATTAGTTTCCATAGTGACAAGTAACAGAAAATTTCAGCACACTATATAAATGTTTCCTTACCAAGTTCCACTCACCAAAAGCGCTACACTCCCCGGCAACGGCGCCAGAAAAGAGTCTTGATGACCCACAAGTGTAGGGGATCTATCGTAGTCCTTTCGATAAGTAAGAGTGTCGAACCCAACGAGGAGCAGAAGGAAATGATAAGCGGTTTTCAGTAAGGTTTTCTCTGCAAGCACTGAAATTGTAGGTAATAGATAGTTTTGTGATAAGATAAATTGTAACGAGTAACAAGCAATGAAAGTAAATAAAGTGCAGCAAGGTGGCCCAATCCTTTTTGTAGCAAAGGATAAGCCTGGACAATTTCTTATAATGAGAAAAGAGCTCCCGAGGACACATGGGAATTATCGTCAAGCTAGTTTTCATCACGCTCATATGATTCGCGTTCGGTACTTTGATAATTTGATATGTGGGTGGACCGGTGCTTGGGTACTGCCCTTACTTGGACAAGCATCCCACTTATGATTAACCCCTATTGCAAGCATCCGCAACTACAAAATAAGTATTAAGGTAAACCTAACCACAACATTAAACATATGGATCCAAATCAGCCCCTAACGAAGCAACACATAAACTAGGGTTTAAGCTTCTGTCACTCTAGCAACCCATCATCTACTTATTACTTCCCAATGCCTTCCTCTAGGCCCAAATAATGGTGAAGTGTCATGTAGTCGACGTTCACATAACACCACTAGAGGAAAGACAACATACATCTCATCAAAATATCGAACGAATACCAAATTCACATGACTACTAATAGCAAGTCTTCACCCATGTCCTCAGGAACAAACGTAACTACTCACAAAGCATATTCATGTTCATAATCAGAGGAGTAATAATATGCATTAAGGATCTGAACATATGATCTTCTACCAAGTAAACCAATTAGCATCAACTACAAGGAGTAATCAACACTACTAGCAACCTACAGGTACCAATTTGTGGGTTGGATACAAGATTGGATACAAGAGATGAACTAGGGTTTTGAGAGAAGATGGTGCTGGTGAAGATGTTGATGGAGATTGACCCCCTCCCGATGGAGGATCGTTGGTGATGAAGATGGTGATGATTTCCCCCTCCCGGAGGGAAGTGTCCCCGGCAGAACAGCTCCGCTGGAGCAGTAGATTGGTTTCGCCAAGGTTCCGCCTCGTGGCGGTGGAGTTTCGTCCCGTAAGCTTGCCCATGATTTTTTCCAGGGTAAAAGCCTTCATATAGCAGAAGATGGACACCGGAGGGCCACTAGGGGGCCCAGGAGACAGGGGGCGCGCCTAGTAGGGGTGGGCGCGCCCCCACCCTCCTGGCCAGGGTGTGGGCCCCTGAGGTGTTTCTTCCGCTCAATAATTCTTATTAATTCCAAAAATAAGTTTCATGGAGTTTCGGGATTTTTGGAGCAGTGCAGAATAGGTTTCCAATGTTTGCTCGTTTTCCAGCCAGAATTCTAGCTGCCGGCATTCCCCCTCTTCATGGTAAACCTTGTAAAATAAGAGAGAATAGCCATAAGTATTGAGATATAATGTGTAATAACAACCCATAATGCAATAAATATTGATATAAAAGCATGATGCAAAATGGACGTATCAGTGATTTGTTTGGTTATACTAACGGATCTCACGAAGGTTTTGTTGAGTTTTGTGGGAATGGAGTTTTCAAGTTTTGCGTGTGACGATGATGAATGAAGGAATGAAGAGATGCAAAAGCATAAGATTTGGGATGCCCAAGTCACCCCAAGGTAAATTCCAAGTAGACTCAACCATCCAAGCTTGCGGATGCCCCGGAAAGGATCCCCTCTTTCTTCTAACGAGTACCGACAACACACTTGAAGCTATATTTTTATTCATCACATGATATGTGTTTTCCTTGGAGTGTCTTGTATGGTATGAGTATTTTATTTTTAGTTTGTCACAATAATCACCTCTGAACACATTTTCTTGAGATATCTTGATGTCATCACAATTTTTTAGAATTGCTCTTGGTGCTTCACTTAAATTTGTTGAGCTAGGTGGTTGCTCTAGTGCTTCACTTATATCTTTTGAGCATGGTGGTGTGTATGTTTTGAAGAAACTTGTTCTCATGCTTCACTTATATCTTTTTGAGAATGCTAGATATTTTGTACAAATGTTGGTCTCATGCTTCACTTATATCTTTTTGAGAGTTTGAAAATGGTTGTGGTAAATTGCACAAGCTATGAGCTTGGTGCCCATGTGATGAATATTCAAGTGGAATAATGAAAACTAGCGTAAAAAATTTATGGAGCATGAAAAGCTTGATTCTTTGCAATAGTTTTGAGATATGTAGATGATGATATGTGAGTTATGTTCATGAGTAATTATGCTCTAGTATGAATAGTGATGTTAATGTTTATGATTCCCTATGTAAGCACGAAAGTCAATAGTTCTGCAAGGAAGTTACATCCTACTTGTGGTGCATTATTCGGTGTTGGTTATGTTTTATGTATGCATGCGCGTCATTATGGTTTCTTAGTGGGTCGCTTTTCAACCTTTATGCTAGCCTCCATTTGTACTAAGTGGGAATACTACTTGTGCATCCTTTACCTTAAAACCTGTTTTACCAATTGTGTCCACCATACCTGTTGGGGAATGTAGTAATTTCAAAAAAAATCCTACGCACACGCAAGATCATGGTGATGCATAGCAACGAGAGGGGAGAGTGTTGTCCACGTACTCTCGTAGACCGTAAGCGGAAGCGTTATGACAACGCGGTTGATGTAGTCGTACGTCTTTACGATCCGACCAATCCAAGCACCGAACGTACGGCACCTCCGAGTTCAGCACACGTTCAGCTCGATGACGATCCCCGGACTCCGATCCAGCAGGGTGTCGGGGATGAGTTCCGTCAGCACGACGGCGTGGTGACGATGATGATGTTCTACCGACGCAGGGCTTCGCCTAAGCACCGCTACGATATGACCGAGGTGGAATATGGTGGAGGGGGGCACCGCACACGGCTAAGGAATGAACACGAAGATCAACTTGTGTGTCATGGGGTGCCCCCTGCCCCCCTATAAAAAGGAGCAAGGGAGGAGGAGGCCGGCCCTAGGAGGGGGCGCACCAAGTGTGGAGTCCTACTAGGACTCACTAGTCCTAGTAGGATTCCACCTCCCATATGGAATAGGAAAAGAGGAAGGGAAAAGGAGGAGGAAGGAAGGGGGCGCCCCCCTTCCCTAGTCCAATTCGGACCAGACCAAGGGGAGGGGTGCGGCCACCCTTGAGGCCCTTTTCCTTCTTTCCCGTATGGCCCAATAAGGCCCAATACGTATTCCCGTAACTCTCCGGTACTCCGAAAAATACCCGAATCACTCGGAACCTTTCCGATGTCCAAATATAGTCGTCCAATATATCGATTTTTACGTCTCGACCATTTCGAGACTCCTCGTCATGTCCCCGATCTCATCCAGGACTCCAAACTCCTTCGGTACATCACAACTAATAAACTCATAATAAATCTGTCATCGAAACCTTAAGCGTGCGGACCCTACGGGTTCGAGAACTATGTAGATATGACCGAGACATGTTTCTGGTCAATAACCAATTGCTGAACCTGGATGCTCATATTGGCTACTACATATTTTACGAAGATCTTTATCGGTCAAACCGCATAACAACATACGTTGTTCCCTTTGTCATCGGTATGTTACTTGCCCGAGATTCGATCGTCGGTATCTAATACCTAGTTCAATCTCGTTACCGGCAAGTCTCTTTACTCGTTTCGTAATACATCATCCCGCAACTAACTCATTAGTTACAATGCTTGCAAGGCTTATAGTGATGTGCATTACCGAGTGGGCCCAGAGATACCTCTCCGACAATCGGAGTGACAAATCTTAATCTCGAAATACGCCAACCCAACATGTACCTTCAGAGACACCTGTAGAGCTCCTTTATAATCACCCAGTTACGTTGTGACGTTTGGTAGCACACAAAGTGTTCCTCCGGTAAACGGGAGTTGCATAATCTCATAGTCATAGGAACATGTATAAGTCATGAAGAAAGCAATAGCAACATACTAAATGATCAAGTGCTAAGCTAACGGAATGGGTCAAGTCAATCACATCATTCTCCTAATGATGTGATCCCGTTAATCAAATGACAACTCTTTTGTCCATGGTTAGGAAACATAACCATCTTTGATAAACGAGCTAGTCAAGTAGAGGCATACTAGTGACACTATGTTTGTCTATGTATTCACACATGTATTATGTTTCCGGTTAATACAATTCTAGCATGAATAATAAAAATTTATCATGAAATAAGGAAATAAATAATAACTTTATTATTGCCTCTAGGACATATTTCCTCCAGTCTCCCACTTGCACTAGAGTCAATAATCTAGTTCACATCGCCATGTGATTTAACACCAATATTCACATCTGTATGTGATTAATACCCATAGTTCACATCGTCATGTGATCAACACCCAAAGGGTTTACTAGAGTCAATAATCTAGTTCATGTCGCTATGTGATTAACACCCAAAGAGTACTAAGGTATGATCATGTTTTGCTCGTGAGAGAAGTTTAGTCAACGGGTCTGTCACATTCAGAGACGTATGTATTTTGCAAATATTCTATGTCTACAATGCTCTGCACGGAGCTACTCTAGCTAATTGCTCCCACTTTCAATATGTATCCAGATTGAGACTTAGAGTCATCTAGATATGCGTAAAAGCTTGCATCAATGTAACTCTTTACGACAAACTCTTTTATCACCTCCATAATTGAGAAACATCTCCTTAGTCCTCACTAAGGATATTCTTGACCGATGTCTAGTGATCTACTCTTAGATCAAAATTGTATTCCTTTTCTAAACTCAGAGCAAGGTATACAATAGGTCTGGTACACAACATAGCATACTTTATAGAACCTATGACTGAGGCATAGGGAATGCTTTTTCATTCTCTTTCTATTTTCTGCCATGGTCTGGTTTTGAGTCTTACTCAACATCACACCTTTGTATCACAGGCAAGAACTCTTTCTTTGACTATTCCATTTTGAACTACTTCAAAATCTTGTCAAGGTATGTACTCATTGAAAAATCTTATCAAGCGTTTTGATCTATCTCTATAGATCTTGATGCTCAATATGTAAGCAGTTTCACCGAGGTCTTTCTTTGAAAAAACTCCTTTCAAAAACTC
This sequence comes from Triticum aestivum, assembly GCF_018294505.1. Lineage (NCBI taxonomy): Eukaryota > Viridiplantae > Streptophyta > Magnoliopsida > Poales > Poaceae > Triticum > Triticum aestivum. The sequence continues at coordinate 2,199,377 of NC_057801.1, forward strand.
CTTTATGCTTTGTAGAATAATTCTACATTATTTTCGATCAACAATATGTCATTCACATATACTTATCAGGAATGCTGTAGTGCTCCCACTCACTTTCTTGTAAATACATGCCTTTCCAAAAGTCTGTATAAAACCATATGCTTTGATCAACTCATCAAAGCGTATATTCCAACTCCGAGATGCTTGCACTAGTCCATTGATGGATCGCTGGAGCTTTGCACATTTTGTTTGCACCTTTAGGATTGACAAAACCTTCTGGTTGTATCATATACAACACTTCTTTAAAAAATATTCATTTAAGGAATGCAGTTTTGACATCCATTTGCCAGATTTCATAAAATGTGGCAATTGCTAACATGATTCGGACAGACTTAAGCATCATTACGAGTGAGAAAAATCTCATTGTATTCAACACTTTGAACTTGTCGAAAACCTTTTGCAACAAGTCGACTGTCAGTGTCCATCTTCCTCTTGAAGATCCATTTATTTTCTATGGCTTGCCGATCATCGTGCAAGACAACCAAAGTCCACACTTTGTTCTCATAGATGGATCCCATCTCAGATTTCATGGCCTTAAGCCATTTCGCGGAATCTGGGCTCATCATCGCTTCCTCATAGTTCGTAGGTTCATCATGGTCTAGTAACATGACTTCTAGAACACGATTACCGTACCACTCTGGTGCGGATCTTACTCTGGAAGACCTATGAGGTTTGGTAGCAACTTGATCTGAAGTTTCATGATCAACATCATTAACTTCCTCACTAATTGGTGTAGGAATCACTGGAACTGATTTTTGTGATGAACTACTTTCCAATAAGGGAGAAGGTACAATTACCTCATCAAGTTCTACTTTCCTCCCACCCACTTCTTTCGAGAGAAACTTCTTCTCTACAAAGGATCCATCTTAGCAACGAATATCTTGCTTTCGGATCTGTGATAGAAGGTGTACCCAATAGTTTCCTTTGGGTATTCTATGAAGACGCACTTCTCCGATTTGGGTTTGAGCTTATCAGGTTCAAACTTTTTCACATAAGCATCGCAGTCCCAAACTTTAAGAAACGACAACTTTGGTTTCTTGCCAAACCACAGTTCATAAGGCGTCATCCCAAACGGATTTTGATGGTGCCCTATTTAAAGTGAATGCAACTGTCTCTAATGCATAACCCCAAAACGATAATGGTATCGGTAAGATACATCATAGATCGCACCATATCCAATAAAGTGCGGTTATGACGTTCGGACACACCATTAAGCTGTGTTGTTCCAGGTGGCATGAGTTTGTGAAACTATTCCACATTGTTTTAATTGAAGAACCAACTCGTAACTCAAATATTTGTCTCCGCAATCAAATCGCAGAAACTTTATTTTCTTGTTACGATGATTCTCCACTTCACTCTGAAATTCTTTGAACTTTTCAAATGTTTCAGACTTGTGCTTCATTAAGTAGATATACCCATATCTGCTCAAATCATCTGTGAAGGTCAGAAAATAACGATACTTGCCACGAGCATCAACACTCATTGGATCTCATACATCAGTATGTATTATTTCCAACAAATCTATTGCTCGTTCCATTGTTCCGGAGAACAGAGTTTTAGTCATCTTGCCCAAAAGGCACGGTTCGCAAGCATCAAATGATTCATAACCAAGTGATTCTGAAAATCCATCTTTATGGAGTTTCGTCATGCGCTTTACACTGATATGACCCAAACGGCAGTGCCACAAATAAGTTGCACTATCATTATTAACTTTGCATCTTTTGGCATCAATATTATGAATATGTGTATCACTACGATCGAGATCCAACAAACTATTTTCATTGGGTGTATGACCATCGAAGGTTTTATTCATGTAAACAGAACAACAATTATTCTCTGACTTTAAATGAATAACGGTATTGCAATAAACATGATCAAATCATATTCATGCTCAACGCAAACGCCAAATAACATTTATTTAGGTTTAACACTAATCCCGAAAGTATAGGGAGTGTGCGATGATGACCATATCAATCTTGGAGCTACTTCCAACACTCATCGTCACTTCCCCTTCAACTAGTCCCTGTTTATTCTGTAACTCCTGTTTCGAGTTACTAATCTTAGCAACCAAACAAGTATCAAATACTCAGGGGCTACTATAAACACTAGTAAGGAACACATCAATAACCTATATATCAAACATACCCTTGTTCGCTTTGCCATCCTTCTTATCCACCAAATATTCAGGGCATTTCCGCTTCTAGTGACCATTTCCTTTGCAGTATAATCACTCAGTTTCAGGCTTTGGTCCAGCTTTGGGCTTCTTCACGGGAGTGACAACTTGCTTGCCATTCTACTTGAAGTTCCCTTTCTTTTCCTTTGCCCTTTGAAAGATCGAGGATGTCGCCTAGAGGGGGGGTGAATAGGTGCTTTAAAATAATTATGGTTTAGGCTTGAACAAATGCGGAATAAACCTAGCGGTTAATTTGTCAAGCACAAAACCTACAACAACTAGGCTCACCTATGTGCACCAACAACTTATGCTAAGCAAGATAAGCAACTATGTGATAGCAAGATATATGACAAAGAACAATATGGCTATCACAAAGTAAAGTGCATAAGTAAAGGGGCTCGGGTAAGAGATAACCGAGGCACGTGGAGACGATGATGTATCCCGAAGTTCACACCCTTGCGGATGCTAATCTCCGTTTGGAGTGGTGTGGAGGCACAATGCTCCCCAAGAAGCCACTAGGGCCACCGTAATCTCCTCACGCCCTCGCACAATGCAAGATGCCGTGATTCCACTAAGGGACCCTTGAGGGCGGTCACCGAACCCGTACAAATGGCAACCCTTGGGGGCAGTCACCGAACCCGTACACTTTGGCAACCCTTGGGGGTGGTCACCGGAACCCGTCAAATTGCTCGGGGCGATCTCCACAGCCTAATTGGAGACCCCGACGCTTGCCCGGAGCTTTACACCACAATGATTGAGCTCCGAACACCACCAACCGACTAGGGCGCCCAAGCACCCAAGAGGAACAAGCTCAAGGGCACCAAGCACCCAAGAGTAATAAGCTTCTCAACTTGTAACTTCCACGTATCACCATGGAGAACTCAAACCGATGCACAAATGCAATGGCAAGGGCACACAGAGTGCCGAAGTCCTTCTCTCTCAAATCCCACCAAAGCAACTAATGCTAGGGAGGAAAATGAGAGGAAGAATAAGAAGGAGAACACCAAAAACTCCAAGAACTAGATCCAAGGGGTTCCCCTCACATAGAGGAGAAAGTGATTGGTGGAAATGTGGATCTAGATCTCCTCTCTCTTTTCCCTCAAAAACTAGCAAGAATCCATGGAGGGATTGAGAGTTAGCAAGCTCGGAGAAGGTCAACAATGGGGGAAGAACACGAGCTCAAAGGATAAGGTTCAATGGGGAACAAGACCCCCTTTTATAGGAGGGGGAAAATCCAACCGTTACCCCACTGAACATCCCCGCACAGAGCGGTACTACCGCTAGGGAAGGGCGGTACTACCGCTTCGGGCGGTACTACCGCTCAACCCAGCGGTACTGCCACGCTGCCAGGGCCCTGACCCCAGGGCGGTACTACCGCTAGGGAAGAGCGGTACTACCGCTTAGAGCGGTACTACCGCTCCTACTGCCGCCCTTAGTGCCGCAAAACCCGACACGAAAAACTTCGTTCGAGAATCGAGGCGGAAGTAGCCCAGACGCACAGCGGTACTACGGCCGAAAATCCCAAGCGGTACTACCGTTCGGAGAGCGGTACTACCGCTTGGAGCGGTACTACCGCTCTGAGAGTGGTACTACCGCTTGGAGCGGTACTACCGCTCTGAGAGTGGTACTACTGCTGGGGAGCTTCGGTGGTACTACCGCTGTGGTCGTGGTACTACCGCTGGGGCCAACCTTATGCCTCAACCACGAAAACAAAGAATACTCCAAGGAAAACCAGAACTGCCATAACTTCTTCATATGAGCTCCGAATTGAGCAAACTCAAGCTTGTTGGTTATAGTAAGAAGAGGCAGGGGAGCTATGCTTAGCAAACAAAGGAGTGAGACCTCCACCCGAGAAGAACCGGCATACCCTCCAACATCGAAAACATCATAGAAGATGCATGCGAACTCCGTTTTCGATGAACTCGAGCTTGTCATAAAAATGACCATAAGCTCCAAATCTCACAAGGAGAAGAACCAAACAAGAACCAAAAAGATGATGCAAGGATGCAATGGTTTGAGCTCTCTACGAACGATACGATCAAGCAGCTCATCGGGAGCCCCCCTTGATAGTACGGCAATCAATCCTATAACCCGGTCTCCCACAACTACCGTGAGACCGGTAAAATAGAAAACCTATCAAGGGCAAACCTTTGCCTTGCACATGGTCCACTTGAGCTAGATGATGACGGTCTTGACTCCCTCAAGTTGGACAACCTTTCTTGATTGCATTGGCTCGAAGACGACTAGTTGATTGCTCCCCCATACTCCACTATTGGTGAGCCACTCTTCTGCACATCTTCACAAGTCCATTGTCGCCACAATGGACGGCAAGCTTCAAGCATATGATCTCTTCGTGATGATTCTACTTGAGCTTGCACACCGCAACCTAACCCCACAAAGAACTCTCACGAAGACCATCGGTTAGTACACAAAGCATAATTGACCATGCTTACCATACCATGGGATCGCTTGATCCCTCTCGATACATCTTCTATGCTTTGTGTGCTGATCAACTTGATTCATTCTTTGACTTAGTCTTGATCAACCTTGAATCTTTCCAACTCTCTTCATTTGGATGATGTCTTGAAGGTAAACATGAATGATCACACAATCTTCTTCTTCAAGACATGCTTGCAATAAGCTTAACACTCATAAGAACAATCTTTGGATAATTCCTTAATAGCAACTTGGTCATCACAAACTCTCCTTGAAACCAACAAATGGACTCCAAGAAAAGCCTATGGACAAACCCTTCAAATGTAACTCGAGGCAACCATTAGTCCATAGAGATTGTCATCAATTGCCAAAACCAAACATGGGGGCACCGCATGTTCTTTCACCCTTTTCTTGAAACTAGTGATCTTGTCAATCATCAACACTTGATGCTCTTTCTTGATTTCTACCTTCGTCGATTTCAACATCACGAAGTGCTCGGGAATCGTTTTCGTCATCCCTTGCATACTATAGTTCATCACGAAGTTCTACTAACTTGGTGGTGGTGACTAGAGAATTCTGTCAATCACTATCTTATCTGGAAGATTAACTCCCACTTGATACAAGCGATTGTAGTACCCAGACAATCTGAGCACATGCTCACTAGTTGAGCGATTCTCCTCCATCTTTTAGCTATAGAACTTGTTGGAGACTTCATATCTCTCAACTCGGGTATTTGCTTGAAATATTAACTTCAACTCCTGGAACATCTCATATGGTCCATGACGTTCAAAACGTCTTTGAAGTCCCGATTCTAAGCCATAAAGCATGGTGCACAAAACTATTAAGTAGTCATCATATTGAGCTAGCCAAACGTTCATAACGTCTGCATCTGCTCCTGCAATAGGTCTGTCACCTAGCGGTGCATCAAGGACATAATTCTTCTGTACAGCAATGAGGATAAACCTCAGATCACGGATCCAATCCGCATCATTGCTACTAACATCTTTCAACACAATTTTCTCTAGGAACATATCAAAATAAACATATGAAAGCAACAACCCAAGCTATTGATCTACAACATAATTTGCAAAATACTACCAGGACTAAGTTCATGATATATTAAAGTTCAATTAATCATATTACTTAAGAACTCCCACTTAGAAAGACATCCCTCTAATCCTCTAAGTGATTACGTGATCTATATCAACTACACCATGTCCGATCATCACGTGAGATGGAGTAGTTTCAACGGTGAACATCAATATGTTGATTATATCTACTATATGATTCACGCTCGATCTTTCGGTCTCCGTGTTCCGAGGCCATATCTGTTATATGCTAGGCTCATCAAGTTTAACCTGAGTATTCAGCGTGTGCAACTATTTTGCACCCGTTGTATTTGAACGTAGAGCTTATCACACCCGATCATCACGTGGTGTCTCAGCACGAAGAACTTTCACAACGGTGCATACTCAGGGAGAACACTTTTACTATGATAATTTAGTGAGGGATCATCTTATAATGCTACCGTCAATCAAAGCAATATAAGATGTATAAAAGATAAACATCATATGCAATCAAAATATGTGACATGATATGGCCATGATCATCTTGCGCCTTTGATCTCCATCTCCAAAGTACTGTCATGATCTCTATCGTTACCGGCACGACACCATGATCTTCATCATCTTGATCTATATCAATGTGTCGCCACATGGTCGTCTCGCCAACTATTGCTCTTGCAACTATTGCTATCGCATAGCGATAAAGTAAAGCAATTATTTGGCACTTGCATCTTATGCAACAAAGAGACAACCATAGGGCTTCTGCCAGTTGCCGATAACTTCAACAAAACATGATCATCTCATACAACAACTTATATCTCATCACGTCTTGACCATATCACATCACAACATGCCCTGCAAAAACGAGTTAGACGTCCTCTACTTTGTTGTTGCAAATTTTACGTGGCTGCTACGGGATGAGCAAGAACTGTTCTTACCTACGCATCAAAACCATAATGATAGTTCGTCAAGTTAGTGCTGTTTTAACCTTCACAAGGACCGGGCATAGCCACACTCAGTTCAACTAAAGTTGGAGAAACAGACACCCGCTAGTCACCTGTGTGCAAAGCACGGCGGTAAAACCAGTCTCGCGTAAGCGTACGCGTAATGTCGGTCCGGGCCGCTTCATCCAACAATACCGTTGAACCAAAGTATGACATGTTGGTAAGCAGTATGACTTGTATCGCCCACAACTCACTTGTGTTCTACTCGTGCATATAACATCAATGCATAAAACCTGGCTCTGATACCACTGTTGGGGAACGTAGTAATTTCAAAAAAATTCCTACGCAAACGCAAGATCATGGTGCTGCATCGCAACGAGAGGGGAGAGTGTTGTCCACGTACCCTCGTAGACCGTAAGCGGAAGCATTATGACAACACGGTTGATGTAGTCGTACGTCTTCACGATCCGACCGATCTAAGCACCGAACGTACGGCACCTCCGAGTTCAGCACACGTTCAGCTCGATGACGATCCCCGGACTCCGATCCAGCAGGGTGTCGGGGATGAGTTCCGTCACCACGATGGCGTGGTGACGATGATGATGTTCTACCGATGCAGGACTTCGCCTAAGCACCGCTACGATATAACCGAGGTGGAATATGGTTGAGGGGGGCACCGCACACGGCTAAGGAACGATCACGAAGATCAACTTGTGTGTCATGGGGTGTCCCCTTGCCCCCGTATATAAAGGAGCAAGGAAGGAGGAGGCTGGCCCTAGGAGGGGGCGCACCAAGTGTGGAGTCCTACTAGGACTCCCTAGTCCTAGTAAGATTCCACCTCCCATATGGAATAGGAAAAGAGGAAGGGACAAGGAGAAGGAAGGAAGGGGGCGCCCCCCCTTCCCTAGTCCAATTCGGACCAGACCAAGGGGAGGGGTGCGGCCACCCTTGAGGCCCTTTTCCTTCTTTCCCGTATGGCCCAATAAGGCCCAATACGTATTCCCGTAACTCTCCGGTACTCCGAAAAATACCCGAATCACTCGGAACCTTTCCGATGTCCGAATATAGTCGTCCAATATATCGAATTTTACGCCTCGACCATTTCGAGACTCCTCGTCATGTCCCCGATCTCATCCGGGACTTCGAACTCCTTCGGTACATCAAAACTCATAAACTCATAATAAAACTGTCATCGAAACCTTAAGCGTGCGGACCCTACGGGTTCGAGAACTATGTAGACATGACCGAGGCACGTTTCTGGTCAATAACCAATAGCGGAACCTGGATGCTCATATTGGCTCCTACATATTCTATGAAGATCTTTATCGGTCAAACCGCATAACAACATACGTTGTTCCCTTTGTCATCGGTATGTTACTTGCCCGAGATTCGATCGTCGGTACCCAATACCTAGTTCAATCTCGTTACCGGCAAGTCTCTTTACTCGTTTCGTAATACATCATCCCGCAACTAACTCATTAGTTACAATGCTTGCAAGGCTTATAGTGATGTGCATTACCGAGTGGGCCCAGAGATACCTCTCCGACAATCGGAGTGACAAATCCTAATCTCGAAATATGCCAACCCAACATGTACCTTCAGAGACACCTGTAGAGCTCCTTTATAATCACCCAGTTACATTGTGACGTTTGGTAGCACACAAAGTGTTCCTCCGGTAAATGGGAGTTGCATAATCTCATAGTCATAGGAACATGTATAAGTCATGAAGAAAGCAATAGCAACATACTAAATGATCAAGTGCTAAGCTAACGGAATGAGTCAAGTCAATCACATCATTCTCCTAATGATGTGATCCTGTTAATCAAATGACAACTCTTTTGTCTATGGTTAGGAAACATAACCATCTTTGATAAATGAGCTAGTCAAGTAGAGGCATACTAGTGACACTATGTTTGTCTATGTATTCACACATGTATTATGTTTTCAGTTAATACAATTCTAGCATGAATAATAAACATTTATCATGAAATAAGGAAATAAATAATAACTTTATTATTGCCTCTAGGGCATATTTCCTTCAATACCTACCTATATACGGTATTTGAATGCCATCCTAAGTAAATTTTCATGTGCCATCTCTAAAAAAATTTAAAATTAATTTCTCTATTGTGTGCCCGTATGGCTCATGAAGCGGTGAGGGCTGGCCAATGATTATTCACTTGTCATTGCACGAGAGTGTGGAGGTAAAAGGGATGCCCAGTCCCAAAATAAATTGAATTTCCGAGAATGTGTTTGTATGGAGGGCACCCATGAATCTGGCTAGCCATGGATTGTGAAAGGAAATGTGGAAAAATAAACTCCTTCGGATGTGAATGGAGAAAAGGTACAAAAGTCTCAAAACCATGGAACGATGATGGGGAGCAAATTTTTTATATTCTGTTTGGGAACCGCCTATGATTTATCCAATGTGAGAAGTGTTGGGAACTCTAAGTCGTTCTCATTGACGAGAAAAGCATGCCTCCCAAAATAAATTTTCCATCTCTTTTTAAAACTTGAGCTCTGGCACCTCTGTAAATCAACGCTTCCCTTTGTGAAGGGCCTTTCTATTTATTTTTATGTTGAGTCCAATCCTTCTCTTTAAAAGCACCAACTAGGGGGTCATGTGATCATGTGTGTGCATGGAGTATGATTGATATTCGAGTATGTTTCATGAATTGATCAATTATAGAGCATAATGGGATAGGGATAATTTTCTTTAGCATTGTTATTTTGAAAGGCATGGTTGCTTGTTAGCATCACTTGAGTATTTATGTCTTCATGCCAAACTATAGATTATTGCTTTGAATCATACAAGTCCTCATGTCTATGCTATGAAAATAACTTGAAGTATGTTGGGTAGCATTCCACAATCAAAAATATGTTTTGTCACTTTCCTACTCGAGGACGGGCTGGACTTAAGCTTGGGGATGCTTGATACGTCTCCAACGTATCTATTATTTTTGCTTGTTCCATGCTATGATATTATTATTCTTGGATGTTTTTATTATCATTTCATACATTTTATATCATTTTTGGGGACTAACCTATTAACTTAGTTCCACGTGCCAATTCCTGTTTCTGCCCTGTTTTTGTTTTACAGAAAATCAATATCAGATAAGATCAAATCGTCTCGAAACTTTTTGGAGATTTTTCTCTGGAGATAAGGATCAGTAGGAACTTGGAGGCCAAGGAACAAATGATTGGAGAGACCCACATGGCACCAGGGTGTGCCCCGGGGGGGGGGATAATTTCATGTGGGACCTTCTTGCTACTTTTGCCCTAATTCCACCACTATAAATTCATAAGAATTCCAAAATCCCTAGGGGAGTAGACGAAATACTTTTTCTGCCGCCGCAAGCCTCTGTTCTTGCGAGATCCCATCCGGAGGCCTTCTCCGTACTCCATCAGAGGGGGAACTCAGCACATAGGGGCTCTACATCAACCTTGTCACCTTTCCGATGATGCGTGAGTAGTTTACCATAAACCTACTGGTCCGTAGGTAGTATCTATATGCCTCTCTCTCTCTCTCTCTCTCTCTCTATCTCTCTCTCTCTCTCTCTCTCTCTCTCTCTCTTTGTGATTCTCAATACAAAGGTCTCCATGATCTACATGGAGATCCATCCTATGTAATGACTTTGTGCGGTGTCTTTGCTGGGATCCAAAGAATTGTGAGTTTATGATCAAATATATCCTTGTTTTATTTGAGTTCTTTGCTGATATCTTTTATGCATGATTATTATAGCCTTGTATTTCTTCTCCAAAGTTTGGTTTGGTTTGACCAACTAGATTAGATCTTCTTGCAAGGGAGGATGTGCTCAGTAATGGGTTTGATCTTGCGGTGCTCAGTCCTGGTGACAGAAGGGGAGTTGACACACAATTATTGTTGCCATTAAGGATAACAAGTTGGGTTGAATTCTTATTTGCGTTTATCTAGACTACATCATGCCATCGTTCTTAATGCATTACTTCGTTCTCTTGAACTTAATACACTAGATGCATGCTGGATAGCGGTCAACGTGTGAAGTAATAGTAGTAGATGCAGGCAGGAGCCAGTCTACTTGATTTGGATGTGATGTCTATATCATGATCATTGCCTTGGATAATGTCATAATTATTTGCCTTTCTATCAATTTCCCAACAGTAATTTGTTTACCCACCGTATGCTATTTCTTGAGAGATGCCTGTAGTGAACTCTACGGCCCCCAGGTTTACTTTTATCATAAGATCTATGTTGTTTACTTATACAAAAATACCATAAATACTTGCTGCACATTTTTATCTTTTATTTATTTATCAATCTATCAATCTATCATATACCATATAATCTCGTTACTTAACCGCCGAGAGATTGACAACCTCTCGTTTGTATTGGGTGAGGGTTTGCGTTTTGTGTGTAGGTGCTGTTTACGTGGTTTTGCTTGGTTCTCCTACTGGATTGATTATATTGGTTTCTTAACTGAGCAAAATACTTACTCTACCGTGCTGCATCATCCTCTCTTCTTCGGGGATAATAATCCAACGTAGTCTACAAGTAGCAGTTGACTCCTGCTCCAAAGGGTCGACGCTCTTCATGTTGCACATCAATGGGGGGCGACTCCTAAGAAACCAACGCCCGCACAAGACGAATCGTCGAAGCGCAAGGAAATTCAGAGCGCCACAACACCTGCTCCTCCAACGAAGAGGTAAGAATTTATGCATGCAGTTCGTACCTGTCACCAAGGCCTTAATTATTTCCGTCTGCTATATATAGAAGGAGTGTTCGACGGCCTGTGTCCGAAGACACTCCCACAATGCGACAAGGCAATCCAGAGCCGAACTCTTCAGTGAGGGCTAAACTGATGCAGGCGCCTCCCCTGCCCATCCTCTTCAAGGGGATTCAGATGACGTCTCGGTTACAAACTCCGAGTTGAAAGTGTGATGAACCACCAGCGATGTAAAGAGGCTCTACGCCACACAGCCTTCTCCGATCAAGAGTTTATTGCCTTCAGCTCTGTAGACGCATATATCCGAGCTGCTCGAACCGGCCCTGAAGGAGTAGCTCATTTGCTGTCGACTGATATGCAAGTAAAGGATTTAAAATTTATCACATAGGTTATATCCCAGTATCCCCCGAGACTTAAAGTGGTCGGGACGACCAAGTTTAAAGATCATCGTCCTTGCAGGCCTTGAAGGACCAAAACAAGGTGTTGTCCCAGGAGCTTGAAACTAGCCAAACATGGCTAGCCGCCACCACCACCAAATTAGAGGGGGTGAATTTTTTTACAAGGTAAGCGCATGGCAAGATAGGAAGTTTTGATTTTGATAGTGATTTATAAGAGATTGGTGTTTAATTCCAAGCTCATATCTAGCAGCGGAGTCTATAGGGCAGCTACAAAAGGACTTGAAGTCCGCCAAGGAGGCCCAGGAGTATGCGGAATCGCAAGAGACGCCGGCCATCGAGTAGTAGCTCGGCCCATGGACTAAATGAATAAGCTGGAGGAGGAAAGAAATCGACAAGCCGAAGAGATTAAGATCTTGAAAGCTCAATTGTCCGATGCCCTGGGGGAGAACCAAAAATTAAAGGGCGGCATATTCGGTATGGCCTGTGATTCTGCTTTAGAAAGAGACATTCGTTTTCTAGTAATATGAGGATTATAATGTTATATACCTTTACAGGTCTCCTCACTAGGCACCTGGGGAAGAAGTATCCTTGTACAGGGGCAATTTATTGAAAGAGTTGTCGATAGTGGACGAGCGAGCCCGGAAGGCGATGAAGAGCATGGTCAAGGCTTTATGGCCATCCGACACGCCTCCAGAAAGCATGGACGATCTGGCTGGCATATTCAAAGGAGCCCAGTGCCGTTTTGAGCTATGGAAGACTTCATCCAGTTCATATGGCGCGAGTTGGGCCAGTGGGCCCCAATGGAAAAGAGATCCCACTGAACTTGGTTTATGATCAAGTTAGGAGTGTTTCGTACTATGTGACCCGGGTCAAGTAGGTAATCACATTCGGGTAACCATGCAATTCGGCCATGTGGCTTGAACAGACAAAACGTGCATGGGGAGTTATGTTATATTACTTTTTAACGTAAGAAACATCTTCCATAGAAAATAGTTCCGTCAGGGGTTCCTTTCTTTGGGTTGTCATGTTGACCATGTATACAAAAGGCCGAATACTCGCAATACACGGTTTTAATGGGGCCAACCCTTTACTGGTAGTACCGAAGTACTGCTAATGTCTTTGTCGCCGACCAATTATTTTCTTAACAACCGGTTGTAACAATCGCAGTGGTGCTCCCTTTGCACCATAGCCGAACAATCGGGAACGTAGGGCGTAAGCACAGGAGCGAGGCAATCCAACTTGGCAAAAACTCAAGTCAAAGTGGTGCATATAATGGCATAAAGACGAAATAGAAGCATTAGAGGTTCAAAATGGTGTTGGAGGAGTACAATCACTGGCTTCGTAAAAGAAGCCCCCAGGTGTATTAGGGTATTACATTTGATGATGTATACCTAAACAGCTCTAACACAGTTCGGTAGATCCGAACACAACCTAGGATGCGCTATGTCAAAATCAAGTGTAATAGTAAGAAAAGGGTAAAATAAAAGAACAATAGAGATAAATTGGATAAAAAACCGCGAGAAGAGGCGATGCTGAATTAGCCGTACAATTGCCGAAGCCGAGCTGCGTTCCATGGGTTTGGTTCGAGGCGATTGTCTGCTGCATCACGAAGACGATATGCTCCCCCTGTTAATATTTCGTCAATTATGAAGGGACCCTCCCACTTGGTCTTGAGCTTATCCTTCTTCTTCTTAGGGAGGCGTAGGACAAGATTGCCGACGTGTATTTCTTAGCCCAAATATCCCTGCTTTGTATCGCCGAGCTTACTGTTGATAGAATGCGGAACGGGCTTGTGCTATGTCGCGTTCTCCTTCAAGAGCATCCAGGTCATCCTCCCAATCTAACTCGGCCTATCGTTCCTCATACATGCACACTCGAGATGAACCATGAATGATGTCGCAAGGCAAAACTGCCTCGGCTCCATACACCATAAAGAAAGGTGTGTATCCCGTTGACCGGTTGAGGGTGGTCCGTAGCCCCCAGAGCACGGAGTCTAATTCCTCAACCCAGTGCTTATCGGATTCTTTTAGGGAACGCACCAGCTGAGGCTTTATGGCGCTCATTATTAATCCACTGGCTCGCTCAACCTGTCCGTTTGTTTGCTGGTGATAGATGGATGCATAGTCGAGCTTGATGTCCATATTGGCACACCAGTCCTTCACCACTTCGGCTGTAAAATTAGAGCCATTGTCCATAATTATGCTGTAGGGAACACCATAATGGTGTACCACACTAGATATAAAGTCAACCATTGGTTCGGATTCAGCTATTTTTACGGGTTTGGCCTCAATCCACTTAGTGAACTTGTCGACCATAACCAACAAGTATTTATTTTTTATGACTTCCCCCTTTAAGAGGTCCTACCATGTCCAACCCTCAGACCGCAAAGGGTCAGGTGATTGGTATAGTCCAAAGGGCAGTGGGGGGCAGGTGGCTTTGATTTGAGAAGAGCTGACATCCAACACAAGTTGGACTAGTGTTTGTGCGTCCGCCCGGGTTGTGGGCCAAAAGAACCCTGCTCAGAAGGCCTTGCTTACCAGGGCCTGAGCTCCCGCATGGTGGCCGCCATGCCAGCGTGTATTTCTGCCAAAAGTTGCCTCCCTTATTCTTCGGATATGCACCTTTGGGGGACACCGGTAGTGCTTTTCTTGTAGAATTCGCCTTCATGAATTTTGTAGGCCTTGGAGCACCGAACTATGCGTCTTGCCTCATTCAGGTCATTGGGAAGTTCCTACCTATGTAGGTAAGCTAGGAGTGATTCGGTCCATGGCGCAATGACGACCATGATTTTGTGAGCCGAAGCGGTCTCTTCAATAGCTGAGCCCCCGATGATTTTGTTACCTGGCTCGATGCCGGGAGGTACAATAGAGTCCGAGATATTATCCTTGCCGTCATCTTGCCACACCACAGATGGCTTGAAAAGCCGCTCTACGAAGGTGTTCTGGGGGACGGGTTCTCTCTTAGGGCCCATACAAGCAAGGATCTCTGCTCCTTGATTTCTATCTCGAGCAACGTGATGAAACTCAAGACCTTCTAACTGGGCTAATATTTTGAGTACGACATTCCTATAAGCTGCCATTTTAGGGTCCTTGGCATCGAACTCGCCATTGTCCTGGGAGATCATGAGGTTGTAGTCCCCGCCCACCTCGAGTCATTGCACTCCCATGGATACTGCCATGTGGAGCCCATGTAACTGTGCTTCATATTCGGCCGCGTTATTGGAGTCCATGTACATAATTTGTAATAAATAGCAGACTGTATCTCCCATGGGGGATATTAGGATAACGCCAGCCCCCAGTCCGGCTAGCATTTTAGAGCCCTCGAAATACATGGTCTAATTGGAGTATGTACCATATTCCCTTGGGAGTTCGGCTTCTGTCCATTTGGCTACGAAGTTGGCCAACATTTGAGACTTGATAGCTTGGCGTGGCTTGTACATGATTTCGAAAGGAAGGAGCTCTATCGCCCATTTAGCTATGCGACCCGTGGCATCCCTATTATTTATAATGTCATTGAGTGGTACTTCGGACGCGATTGTGATCGAACACTCCTGAAAATAGTGCCGAAGTTTTCGGGACACCATGAAGATGGCATATGCTATTTTTGGTAATGAGGGTATCGTGATTTGCATGGTGTAAGGACCTCCAATACATAATAGACTGGCTTTTGCATAGGGAACTTATGTCCCTCCTCTTCCCGTTCGACGACGAGGACAACACTCACTACTTGATGGGTGGCTGAGATATACAATAGCATTGGCTCGCCGACACTTGGGGCGGCTAAGATCGGGTTTTTGGCTAATAGTGCTTTTATTTCCTCCAAGCCTGCCGTTGCCGCATCGGTCCATTGAAAGTTCGCGGTGTGTTTGAGCAACCTGTAGAGTGGTAATGCTTTCTGTCCCAACCTGGAGATGAAGCGGCTTAAGTCCGCCACACATCCTGCCAAATTTTGGACATGTTTTAGTTCTGTGGGTATTGCCAATTGTGAAAAGGCTTGAATTTTTGCCGGATTTGCTTCAATTCCTCGATGGGAAACAATGAAGCCAAGTACCTTTCCCGCAGGGACTCCGAAGACACATTTGTCCAGATTGAGCCGTATGTCATATGTTTGGAGATTTTCAAATGTTAAGCGGAGGACATCCACCAATCCCGTGACATTCTCGGTCTTGATGACCATGTCATCTACGTATGCTTCAACCGTTTTACCAATTTGGTTTTCTAGGCAGGTTTGAATCATGCGCTGGTATGTGGCACCAACATTCTTTAACCCGAAGGGCATAATGGGGGTGATGAATGTGGTTGCAGCCTGGTCGGATTCCTTCATTTTGATATGATGGTATCCAAAGTAGGCATCGAGGAAACATAGCGAGTCGTGTCCAGCGGTGGCGTATATGATCTGGTCAATTCGGGGTAGAGGGAAGGGATCTTTAGGGCATGCTTTATTAAGGTCCTTGAAATCAATGTAAAGCCACCAAGACGTATCCTTCTTTGGTACCATGACCAGATTTGCTAGCCACACGGGGTGTTTGATTTCCCTAATGAATCCTTCCTCGAGGAGTTTCACTAGCTCCTCCCCATAGCTTGACGCTTAGGCTCAAAGAATCGTCGTAATGACTGTTTAACTGGCTTGAAGCCTTTGATTATGTTTAGGCCATGTTCCTCCAGTCTGCGTGGGATTCCTGGCATATCGGACGGATGCCAGGTGAATATGTCCCAATTTTCTTATAGGAACGCGTGTAAGGACGTGTCAACCGTTGGGCCCAGTTGTGCTCCGATGGATGCTGTCTTGTTTGGATCCATCAGATGAACTTGAAATTTGACTACTTCGTCTGCTGGTTTGAAAGAGGTGGACTTGGGTCCTTTACTGAGAAACACATTGTCCTTGTCTACCATAGTGCGTAGAATTGATAGCTCTTCGGCTGCGAGGGCCCCGGACAATGCTTCGAGGGCTAGGGACGCTGTTTTATTTTCGGCCCGAAGGGATCTGTCTGGTTCGCTCCGGATTGTGATCACACCATTGGGCCCTGGAATTTTGAGTTTCATGTATCCATAATGAGGGATTGCCTGATTTATTGCGAAGGCATCACACCCCAAGAGGGCGTGGTATCAACTATGGAAGGGCGTGATAACCCACAAGTATAGGGGATTGCAACAGTTTTCGAGGATAGAGTATTCAACCCAAATTTATTTATTCGACCAGGGGAGCCAAAGAGTACTTGGAAGTATTAGCAGTTGAGTTGTCAATTCAACCATACCCGGAGACTAAATATCTGCATCAAGTGATTAGTAGCAAAGCAATATGATAGTTTGAGAGCAAGTAACAGTAGTAGCAACAGTAGCGGTAATGGCAACGGTAGCAGTTTGTGACAATGGTAACAGTAACAACAACGGTAGTAACTTAGTGAATATCAATATGCGGAAACTCGTAGGCACTAATCGATGATGTTGGGTATGTGTTGGATGATATTGATCATATATCAGTCATAACCTATGGCGACATAGAACTAGCTCCAGTTCGTCAATGTAATGTAGGCATGTATTCCATAAATAGTCATACGTGCTTATAGAAAAGAACTTGCATAACATCTTTTGTCCTACCCTCCCGTGGCAGCGGGGTCCATAAGGAAACTAAGGGATATTAAGGCCTCCTTTTAATAGATAACTGGAACAAAGCATTAACACATAGTGAATACATGAACTCCTCAAACTACGGTAATCACCGAAAAGAATTCGAGTTATTGTCACCCTGGGGTATGCGGATCATAACTCATAGCAGGTGCATACAACTTCCAATATCGGATCTAAAACACAAATATATTGGTGAAAACATAAACGGTTCAGATCTGAAATCACGGCACTCGGGCCCTAGTGACAAGCATTAAGCATGGCAAAGTCATAAAAAAAACAACCTCAGAACACAGTGGATACTAGGGATCAAGCCCTAACAAAACTAACTTGATTACATGATCAATCTCATCCAACCCATACACCGACCAACGAGCCTACGAAGGAATTACTCACTCCAGTGAGGAGCATCACGGAATTGTTGATGAAGAGAGGTTGGTGATGACGAAGAACAAAGATTCCCCTCTTCGGAGCCCTGAACGGACACCAGATCTGTCCTCCTGATGATGAACAGGGGGTGGCGGCAGCTGCATCTCGTGAAACACGATAATTCTTCCTCTCCTATTTTTTCTCTCCGAAAGTGAATTTATACGAGTGGAGATAGGGTAAACGGAGCCACCAGGGGCCCACACAGCACTAGGACGTGCCCTGGTGCTGCGTGGCCACCCCGAGGCCCCTCTCTGGTAGTTTTTTGCGCCAATAATTCTCATATATTCCATAAAAAATTCTCAAAAAGTTTCAGCTCATTTGGAGAACTTTGATTTCCGCACAAAAACAACACCGTGGCAATTCTGCTGAAAACAACGTCAGTCCGGGTTAGTTCCATTCAAATCATGCAAATTAGAGTCCAAAACAAAGGTAAAAGTGTTTGGAAAAGTAGATATGATGGAGACGTATCAACTCCCCCAAGTTGAACCCATTGCTTGTCCTCAAGCAACTCAGTTGGCAAACTGACAGTGATAAAGAAAAACTTTTACAAACTCTTTTTGTTCTTATGCTTATGATTACGTTCAAACATCATCCAAGTTTTCAACAATTATAACTAACCATATTCATGATAACTATTAGAAATCATATTCATCCACAACCATGTCATAAGCAACTAGAGAGCAATAATAAGATAACTCAAATGCCAACACTTTGTCAAAACAATCATGATACAATATGACATGGTAACTAAATGCCCTTTCTGAGACCACTAAACATAAATGCAGAGCACCTCCAAAGTTCAAGCAGCGACTAAACATTGTAATTCATGGTAACTAAGATCCAATCATGATGCATTCAAGACTAACCCCACACAATGCATGATGATGACAATACCGCTCTCAGGTCTGGTGCTTGTTTGAGAAGGTGATGACTCAACATAAAAATAAATGGATAGTCCCTTCATAGAGGGAAGCATAGATTTGCAGAGGTTCCAGAGCTCAAGTTTTAAAATCAGAGATAAATTCAATTTTGGGTGGCATGCCCTTCCTGTCAATGTTACGACCGAAGTCTTTCAATTTCTTCCATGCTAAACAAATCAGCGACAGTTCCCAAGCAATAAAAGTAAAGTTTACTCCCCCTCCACCATTCATATCACAAGCCATGGCTAACCGAATCCTCGGGTGCCCTTCATACCAACAACAGTCCAGGGGAGTTTGTTTAATTATTTGCAATTTTGAGTTCGGGACTGGGAGTCCCTATTACTGCCATTTTCTCGTGCGATGACAAGTGAATAAACACTCATCTAAGAATGACTCACTAAGCATAGAAGATATCAACTTTCCCCTGTCGCTCCATGAGCGGTCCAGGCACACAAAATAGATGTTTGTTTGAAGATTTTAGAGGTGGCACATGCAAACTTACTTGGAACGGCACGGTAATACCTCATATAGGTAGGTATAGTGGACTCATCTGGAATAACTCGAGTTTAAGGATTTTGATGCACAAGCAGTATTCCTGCTTAGTACAGGCGAAGGCTAGCAATAAGATTGGGAAGCGACTAGCTAGAGAGTGAATATGGTCATCAACATACACTATGCACAATCAGCATTGAATACTAGCATGAGTAGGATATGAGCACCATGAACATAAATTATCATAGAGGCTATGTTGGTTTTGATTGAACTACATGCATGAACATGTGCCAAGTCAAGCCACTTGAATCATTCAAAGGAGGATACCATATCATCATACCACATCACAATCATTTTTAAGTGCATGTCGACCTCCAAGATAAATCATTATCGACTCCTAGGTACTTAAGCATGGCATGAAAAACTATAATCTCTAATTGTCATCACAAACATGTTTGATCATAATACGTTGAATCATGGATATCAATCTAAACATATTCAGAAAGACAAGAACAAGGTGAGTTCATACCATCTTTTCTTTGCCACGGTCACTCCACCAAATGTCGTCATATCGAATGTATAAAAATAATAATAGTGCAATGGTGCCGTGGACTAAGCTGGAATGTGCAACATTTTAATACAAAGGAGAAAACAAGATACAATGGGCTCTCCATTAGATAATCAACAAAGCAAGTGAGAGCCACTCATCAATTTTGATCGCAGTCTTCTCCTTAAAAGAACACAACCGAAAGAAAAGAAAAGAGATTCAGAGAAACACACTGAAATATTTTTGAAGTTTTTATTTTTTTCTAGAAGAAAGAAAAAACGAGAAAAACTATTTACACCGGAAAGCTCCCAACAAGCAAAAGAAGAAAGGAGAAATCTTTTGGGATTTTGGTTTTTAGAAACTATTACTAGATGAACAAGAAAGCAAAAACCAAAAAGAAGCTAACTATTTTTTTGGATTTTATCGAAGTTTTTCAAACACACGAGAAGAAAGCAAAAAAATAAAACTAGTAAGGATAATACAATGAAAAAGTATGAGCACCGACAACTAGAGTGAAATACGTAAGCATGAATATAATGTCAGTGAGAAATAACTACTCCCCCAAGCTTAGGCTTTTGGCCTAGCTTGGACTACAGCCAACCAAAGAAGCCATCTGGTCTAAACTGGTGGTCAGTAGGAGGAGGGATCTGAGTATCCCAATCCTATGGCGCCTGAGGTGCTGCGGCTAACCCTGCTCGATAAGAAAGGGTGTCCTCCGGCATAACAGTATATCCATTTCTGGCATGAACATCAAACAAAGCAGGTGCAGGCAATAGAATAATATCCATAGTGTTCTCATTATAAACCAAGTTATATCTGATGCGGTCAAAGTCATCCGACTCAGAAAGAAAGTGATGGTGTTTCATGGACTCAAAGTCTAGATAAACTTTAGGCAAAAGAGGGTCATGCGGACGAATGTCAACATTAAAGTGACTGGCTAAATGAGTAGCATAGACACCTCCATAAATTGCAC
This sequence comes from Triticum aestivum, assembly GCF_018294505.1. Classification (NCBI taxonomy): domain Eukaryota; kingdom Viridiplantae; phylum Streptophyta; class Magnoliopsida; order Poales; family Poaceae; genus Triticum; species Triticum aestivum. The sequence continues at coordinate 2,220,119 of NC_057801.1, forward strand.
CTCAAAAAGCGGCGTGCCTCTTTGGTGTGAAAGCGGCGTGCAATAATAGCTCCTAAGCTGAAAGTGTTATCAGCATAAAGGGCACAGCGTAGGATAGCATAATCTGGTGCACCAAGGCAGCTCGCAGCCAACCTAGCAGTCAAACATTTCCCTTTGAATAAAGCAAAGTAATGCATAGTTGGGAGATGTAAACTAGTAGACTTAGCTACCAACACTCCTCTCGTTTCTCCCACCGTTAAGGTGTGGAGGAACTCCTCAAACTCAGCAGGTCGAGGCTCCCTCAAATCCCCATCAGTAGGGATCAAACAAATCTCACAAAACTGCTCACGCGATATTTGGTGGGTACCGCCATTCATCATGAAGTGTAATTCAGGGGGGTTGTTCCCAGTCAAGTAATGAAAACTTTGAACAAAGAAATTAATGAGAATATGATATTGTTCACACTCATCTGCGATGAAGGCGTTGAGCACGGGGTTGGTGATGAATTGTGTGAACTCGTGATGAAAACCCACTTCATTCATGAAGGGCACATGTGGCCATTCACACGGTCGAACTTCCGCAGCACGGGGTAAGTAGAGATAATTTCCTTGAGACTCTCCCCTAATTCCCTTGGAATTCTTCTTGGAGGAGATCCTTCTGAAAATGTTCATATTTTCTTGAACAAATTTCTGAAATTTTTGGTCCACAAAAAGATGTTAACAAAACTTCACAAGATTGATAGCAACTACTCATATAAGTGCCTAGAGGCCATATCAAGCATTCAAACTACTTAGCACTCAAAGATTTCAACATGCAAGCTCATTTTCGATAGCATCAAGAGTAGATGAATATGCAAAATATAAACCACTAAAACAAAAACTAATTGGAGCATTGGAGGAGTCACATACCAAGGAACAATTCCTCAAAAGAGTTTCAGAAACGGAGTTCTGAGCAAAGAGATCGAAAATGGCAGCAAGGTGAGCTCAAACACGAGCAAGAACTGGGCACGATTTTTTTCCATGGAGGAGGAAGAAGATGGCTGGAAGGGATAAGTGAGGAGCCCCCTGTGGGTCCCACACAACACCTGGGCGTGCCCCATGCCTGGGGCGTGCCTAGGTACTATGTGGCCTCCACATTTGTCCTCTCACGCTACTTTTTGTTCCAGAAATTCTAAAATATTCAATAAAAAATCATGTGAAAATTTCAAGACATTCTGAGCACTTTCATTTCTGGACATTTTTATTGCATGAAAAATTCAGAAAATAGGAAAAAACATGGCATTTAATTTATTTAAATAATAAAGAACAGAGAAAATAAGTTGGGTAAAAAGAGTGGTGCTTGCTAGATTCATCAACTTCATGCCTCTCAAAAATAATTTATTAATAAGGTTGATCAAGTCTTATTAACAACTCCTTTCGGTTAAAATGAAACCGAAGAACTTTCGCGAAAACACTATGTCACCTCAATGGGGACATGCATATCCCCTATCATAATTATTTCATGTTTCTTTTTGATAGTAGGAATAGGTATTTGAAAACTTCCAATAGTTATATTGGGAGCATCTTCGATAACATTAATACAATTAACTTGAAATTGTTTCTTCGGAAAGTGCGTCGTGTGTTCATTACCATTGAAATGAAAAGTGACATTGCTTTTGTTGGAATCAATAACAACCCCTGCAGTATTCAAGAATGGTCTTCCAAGAATGATTGACCAATTATCATCTTTGGGCATATCAAGTATAACAAAGTCTGTTAGAACAGTAACATTAGAAGCCACAATGGGCACGTCCTCACAAATACCAATAGGAATGGTTGTTGACTTGTCAGCCATCTGCAAGGAAATCTCAGTAGGAGTGAGTTTGTTCAAATCAAGTCTTTTATATATCGAGAAAGGCATGACACTAACACCGGCTCCCAAATCACATAAAGAAGTTCTAACATAATTTCTTTTAATGGAACAAGGTATAGTAGGTATATCTGGGTCTCCCAATTTCTTAGGAACACCATCCTCAAAAGAATAATTAGCAAGCATAGTAGAAATTTCTACCTCTGGAATTTTTCTTTTATTTGTAACGATTTCTTTCATATATTTTGTACAAGGAGGCATTTTCAACATATCAATCAAGCGAGTACATAAAACAACATGTTTAAGTATTTCAACAAAGCGATCAAAGTCGTCCTCATCCTTACTCTTGGAAGGCTTAGGAGTAAAAGGCATAGGTTTTTGAACCCATGGTTCTCTTTCCTTACTGTGCTTCCTAGTAACAAAGTCTTTCTTCTCATACCTTTTATTTTTAGGCGGTGGGTTATCAAGATCCTTAGCTGGTTCAATTTCAATATCATTATTTGGTTCTCTAACATTTTCTGGCTGGGAATATGCAAGAATCTCATTAGTAACATCAGGTGTAGGTTCATCACCTGATTGGGTGTCAGCATCAGAAATAGAAACATCAGGATCATCATCAGGTGGTTTTTCTACCTCAGGTTCACTAGAAGCATGCAAAGTTCTATCATTTTGCTTTTTCTTCTTCTTTTTAGAAGAACTAGGAACATCAACAGTGGCTCTTTGAGAGTCTTGTTCCACTCTCTTGGGGTGTCCCTCAGGATAAAGAGGTTCCTCGGTCATCCTACCACCCCTAGTCATAACTCTAATAACATGATCATGCATATTTATATTCATTTCAATAAGACAATCACTTTGAGATTTAGCAACTTGTTCTAACTGAGTTTGAACCATAGAAGCATGCTTACTGACTCCCTAAACATCATTGAAAATTCTAACAAGCAAGTCACTCAAACGATCAATAACATGGGCATTATGTTCTAGCTGTTTCATAACACGAGCATTGAAATAATCTTGCTTGCCCATATAACGTTCGAACTCAAGATATCATTCATGAGGAGTCTTACCATAAGGAACATCATCCTTATCAAACTTCAACAAAGATTTTACCTCTACTACCTGTGGTGGTGGTGCATCGAGCCCATGTATTTCTTCAATAGGAGGTAAATTATTAACATCTTCAGCTTTAATACCTTTTTCCTTCATGCATTTCTTTGCCTCTTGCATATCTTCGGGACTGACAAATAGAATACCTCTCTTCTTTGGAGTGGGTTCAGGTGTTGTCTCAGGAAGTGTCCATTCATTATCATTCTTCAATATATTCATTAATAACTCTTCGACTTGAGAAATACTTCTTTCCCTGAAAACACATCCAACACAACTGTCTAGGTAGTCCCTAGAAGCATCATTAATATCATTATAGAAGATATCGAGGATTTCATTTTCTTCAGAGGATGATCTGGCAAAGCATGTAGTAACTGGAGAATTCTCCCCCAAGCTTGTGGGAGACTCTCTCCTTCAACCTGCACAAAGTTAAATATCTCCTGCAAGGCAGCTTGTTTCTTATGAGTAGGGAAATATTTTTCACAAAAGTAATATATCATATCCTGGGGACTACGCACACAACCAGGATCAAGAGTATGGTACCAAACTTTAGATTCACCCTTTAGTGAAAAAGGGAACAACTTAAGAATATAGTAATAGCGAATCTTTTCCTCATGAGTAAACAAAGTAGCAATATCATTCAACTTAGTAAGATGTGCCACAACAGTTTCAGATTCAGTACCACAAAAAGGACCAGACTCTACCAAAGTAATCAACTCAGGATCAATAGAGAATTCATAATCCTTATCAGTAACAAAGATGGGAGAAGTAGCAAACTTATGATCACACTTCATTCTCTCCCTCGGAGATTTTTGTTTTATCTCAGCAATCATAGCCAAAGCCTCTTCTCTAGTATTGCAATTAAGAATAGTTAAAGCAGTTTCTTTATCTAGGCATTGTTCATCAGGTATTTCAGCTCTAACAACAAGACGAAGCCTACGAAGGAATTACTCACTCCCGATGAGGAGCATCATGGAATTGCTGATGGAGAGAGGTTGGTGATGACGAAGAATGAGATTCCCCTCTCCGGAGCCCCGAACAGACTCCAGATCTTCCCTCCCGATGAAGAACAGGGGGTGGCGGCGGCTCCGTCTCGTGAAACGCAATAATTCTTCCTCTCCTATTTTTTTCTCCCCGAAAGTGAATTTATACGTTTGGAGATAGGGTAAACGGAGCCACCAGGGGCCCACGCAGCACCAGTGCGTGCCCAGATGCTATGTGGCCACCCTGGGGCCCCTCTCTAGTAGTTGTTTGCGCCAATAATTTTCATATATTCCATAAAAAATCCTCAAAATGTTTCAGCTCATTTGGAGAACTTTGATTTCTGCACAAAAACAACACCATTACAACTCTGCTGAAAACAGTGTCAGTCCGGGTTAGTTCCATTCAATTCATGCAAATTAGAGTCCAAAACAAGGGAAAAAGTGTTTGGAAAAGTAGATACGATGGAGACGTATCAATTCCTCCAAGCTTAAACCATTGCTTTGTTGGGGAACATAGTGATTTCAAAAAAAATCCTACGCACACGCAAGATCATGGTGATAGTATAGCAACGAGAGGGGAGAGTGTTGTCCACGTACCCTCATAGACCGTAAGCGGAAGCGTTATGACAACGCGGTTGATGTAGTTGTACGTCTTCACGATCCGACCGATCCAAGCACCGAACGTACGGCACCTCCGTGTTCAGCACACGTTCAGCTCGATGATGTTCCCTGAGCTCCAATCCAGCAAAGCGTCGGGGATGAGTTCAGCACGAGGGCATGGTGACGATGATGATGTTCTACCGGCGCAGGGCTTCGCCTAAACTCCGCGACGATATGACTGAGGTGGAATATGGTGGAGGGGGGCACCGCACACGGTTAAGGAACGATCCGTAGATCAACTTGTGTGTCCTAGGGGTGCCCCCCCTCCCCCATATATAAAGGGGGAGAGGAGGAGGGGGCCGGCCAAGGGGAGAGGCGCGCCCTAGGGGGGGCAATCCTACTCCAAGTAGGTTTGGCCCCCCTTTCCTATTAGGAGTAGGAGAGGGAAGGAAGAGAGGGGAGGGAAGAAGGAAAGGGGGGGCCGGCCCCCCTCCCAATTCGGATTGGGCTTGGGGGGGCGCCCCCTCCTTTGCTCCTTCTTCCTCCTTTCCACTAAGGCCCAATAAGGCCCATATACTTACCGGGGGGTTCCGGTAACCTCCCAGAGCTCCGGTATATTCCCAATCTCATCCGGAACCTTTCCGGTATCCAAATATATTTGTCCAATATATCAATATTTATGTCTCGACCATTTTGAGACTCCTCGTCATGTCCGTGATCACATCCGGGACTCCGAACAAACTTCGATACATCAAAACTTATAAACTCATAATAAAACGGTCATCGTAACGTTAAGCGTGCGGACCCTACGGGTTCGAGAACTATGTAGACATGACCTAGAACTATTCTCGGTCAATAACCAATAGTGGAACCTAGATGTCCATATTGGTTCCTACATATTCTACGAAGATCTTTATCGGTCAAACCGTATAACAACATACGTTGTTCCCTTTGTCATCGGTATGTTACTTGCCCGAGATTCAATCGTTGGTATCGAATACCTAGTTCAATCTCGTTACCGGCAAGTCTCTTTAGTTGTTCCGTAATACATCATTTCATAACTAGCTCATTAGTTACAATGCTTGCAAGGCTTAAGTGATGTGTATTACCGAGAGGGCCCAGAGATACCTCTCCGACAATCGGAGTGACAAAACCTAATCTCGAATTATGCCAACTCAACATGTACCTTTGGAGACACTTGTATAGCACCTTTATAATCACCCAGTTACGTTGTGACGTTTGGTAGCACACAAAGTGTTCCTCCGGTAAACGGGAGTTGCATAATCTCATAGTTACAGGAACATGTATAAGTCATGAAGAAAGCAATAGCAGCATACTAAACGATCAAGTGCTAGGCTAACGGAATGGGTCATTTCAATCACATCATTCTCCTAATGATGTGATCCCGTTAATCAAATGACAACTCTTTTGTCCATGGCTAGGAAACACAACCATCTTTGATAAACGAGCTAGTCAAGTAGAGGCATACTAGTGACTATATGTTTGTCTATGTATTCACACATGTATCATTGTTTCCGGTTAATACAATTCTAGCATGAATAATAAACATTTATCATGATATGAGGAAATAAATAATAACTTTATTATTGCCTCTAGGGCATATTTCCTTCATGCTTGTCCTCAAGCAATTCAGTTGGCAAACCGACAGTGATAAAGAAAAACTTTTACAAACTCTTTTTGTTCTTGTGCTTATGATTAGTTCAAACATCACCCAAGTTTTCAGCAAAGATTATAACTAACCATATTCATTATAACTATTAGAAATCATATTCATCCATAACAATGTCATAAGTAACTAGAGAGCAATAATAAGATAACTCAAATGCCAACAGTTTGTCAAAACAATCATGATACAATATGACAATGATGGTGTCTCGCTAACCCTTTCTGAGACCACAAAACATAAATGCAGAGCACCTCCAAAGTTCAAGCAGCGACTAAACACTGTAATTCATGGGCTGCTATTTTTAACGAGGAGGAATCTGGCCCAATAATGGTGGACTGTTTATCTGGGCTGTTGTTGTATGTACATTAGATCCCAAATGTCCGAAGGGCCAGAATTGCTAGGGGAGTATTCAGCATGGTGGGTGGGTGGGCAAAAATTTCATCTTGGCCAGGCGTGCGTCCGGTGCCTCAAGGGCGGGGTCGATGCTGGAGTGTCTGGAACAAAGGGTTTGGGACTGGGGTGTCTGAATGCTCACCAGGTTCAGTATCCGGCCTAAGGTCCGGAGTGAGCACTGGCCTTTCCTCGAAGGGGCTCAAGCTCCGGAAGTTCAGAAATCTGAACACACCTGGTTTTCAAGATAGGAGATGAGGATTCTTCGGCCAGATCTTCAATGGTTGCAACGAGGTGAGTGACTGGCGAAGTATGAATTTTCCTGTTGTCGGGTTTAAGCCCAATTCAATCGTAAGCCGAAGCGACTCCCAGGGTTTTAATACGGTCTAGCAACTCATTTAGCAACGAGACGTCCGTCGGGTTCATCCTCTCCGAATATTCAGGGCTGACGCGTAGCACCGGGTGTATCTTCGTGCGGTGATGCGCATTGTAAGTTCGGCAGACGTCGAGGTCGTCCCCAGGCTCGAAGCCTAGCTGGAGGGACATCTGAAGGAGGGATCTGGAACTAAAGCTTCAGGGTTGTTCCGAGCCCTAGTTGGGGCCGCAGACCTGATCGGGCTAAACCATGCCGAGCATCAGTGACACACCCCGGACTACCGGTCGTGTTGGTGCTCAAGACAAAGTTGCCGATCCGAAGGGTTTGACCGGGAACCAAAATGCTCTCAGAGGTGATTTTGTTGTCGAAGTTTATGCAGGGCATCAATCCTCTCAACGACCACACAACCGAACTCTCAATGAAAATACCAATGTCGGTGCCAAAACCTGCAGATCTTGGGTAGGGGGTCCCAAGCTGTGAGTCTTAGGATCAACGAGTAACAGGAGACAGGGGATACAAAGTTTACCCAGGATTGGGCCCTCTTGATAGAGGTAAAACCCTACTCCCTACTTGATTATATTCAACGTAGACGATGATTGCAAGAGTTGATCTACCTCGAGATCGTGTAGCTAAACCCTAGAGAGGTATGCCTATTATTGTTCTGCTATCCTCTACAGACTAAACCCTCCCAGTTTATAGACACTGAAGGGCCCTAGGGTTACACATAGTCGGTCACCGGGAAAGGAATAATTACAACATGACAACTAGATTTGCATAGAAGGCTCCTATCCGGACATGAGATGGCCTCCAACTTCGTCTTCACCGCAGCCTAATAATCCGGCCCATACCAATTAGGCCGGACACTTGAGGACCCCTTAGTCCAGGACTCCCTTGGCGATGCTCCTCTGTGCTTTGACGACATGGTGCTCGGTACGACGCGGTGGCTCGTGCCACGTTCGGTGGTTCTGCTCCGGTTGGTCGTCGACGGATTTGTTGTCCTGCATGGCGATGGGGTCAGCTCCAGCCTCTGCGAGGTGTGGGCGGCTGCGTCGGCTGCGATGTGGCATGTTCGGCGGTGGTGGCAGCGGTTGATGGTTGGCCCTCGTGTGGGAGGTTGACTGTGGCGGTCTCCGCGAGGAGCGGTTGGCTAAGGCGGTCTAGGTGCCTCTTCGTCGACGGGCAACTGTGGTAGCGGTTGGTGGGCTTGTCGGCGCCGGTGCGGGATGATATGTAGCCAAGATGGTGTGGGAGCTTGGGTGAAGACCATGTGGATGGCGACAGCTGTGTCCGTCGTGACCTTCCTAGAGTCATCGCCACTTTGCTCCCGCACCCCTTCTGCATGGATCCGACCATCGCGGCCTCTTCAGGGGAAACCCTTGATCTTGTAATCAGACGATGGCGACACTTTGGTGTGTCGTTTTCCCTCTTGGGGGCTTCGTCTCGGAGCCCGGCATCGGCAAGCGGGACCGGTGGTTTGCGTCCGTTGTGGCGTCCATACTTCTGTGACAACGATGATGGTGGGAGCGATGTCGGCGGCGACGCGACAGTGGTTGCGGTAGTCCGGTCTTCTCCGGCATGTCCGCGGTATTGCCTCGGTTTGTTTGTTGTTGTGGAGTCGAAACTACGTAGGCCGGGCCCTGTGGTATACGATGAGTGGCTACAGGTGGCCTGTTCGGTGATCTTCTATGGCACCAATTATGCCTGATTTTGTCCTTCAGAGTTCTTCATCGGAGTCAGAGTTGCGCTGTCTGGCCCGCAGGTGTCTTAGTTTTGGCGCAGATCTTCATGTACCTTCACGCGTTCGCTAGAGTGCGGGTTGAGGCGACGATTGTCTTTGGCGAAGTCTAGAGTCGTTTGCTCAGATTGTAGGGATCGGATGTCGATGACACCTTTAGAGGAGGAGTGATGACGATAACGCCCGCGTACTGTCTCGCCGAGGCCCTCTTGTGGCGATGTGCGTGGGCTTTCTTATGTGTGCCGCTCAGCGGTTCTGATGGTTTTTGTCCGGTTCTTCATAATTAACCGAGCAACCTGATTTTCGCTTGATTTTCCGTACATAACTGAGCAACTATTTTCTTCTTAATAAATGCAGGATAACAGCCATTTCGAAAAGAAAGAAAACGTTCGTTGGGATCGATCCATATATAGTAGAGAAAGATTCCGTGCGGTCAGAAAGATCCCCGGGGGTGGGGGTGGGCGGCTAACTAACGGAACGGGATCGTGCGGAATCAGGTTTCCGTTCCTGATGTATAGGATTCGTTTCCTAACTAACTTGGGCATTTCCCAAGTTGTAAAGATGTAATCCTCCTATACGATCCGGAGACTAAGTTTGTACTCCGATTCGGAGTATGTGGTCCGTCGACGTACGCCGATAAAACTGGAGGACGTGCCGGCCTACGCCTACGGTCAGATTTATTAATTACTAGTTTGTTGCAAGAAATCGAATCGCTAGTCCCTAGGGTCCGGCGCCTATATAATCGCGATCTGCGCGTCAAAATCAAACCGCTCGGCGGCTTGACGATGATCCTGCCGTGTCTGCCGCTGGAGCTGGTGGCGGCGCACATCCTGCTCCGTCTCCCCGTCGAGACGCTGCTGCGGTTCAGGTGTGTCTGCAAGGCATGGCGCGACATGGTCGACGACGCCTCATTCCGCCGCGCGCACCTCCGCCGGCAGAAACCTTGCCTGCTCATCTCGCCGCAGATCGTAAAGACTTTACCAGGGGAGGTGACCACCGGAGGCTTATACCTGTGGGTGTGGGAGGAGAGCCAGAAGAAGGAGGCCACCCTCGTGCACGCCATGTCGGGCCCTTCCTTCCTCCCCCGCGCTGCCGCCGGTCCATGGGAGGTGGCGGCGCACGACCTGGCGCACTGCGACGGCCTGGTCCTGGTGCCCGCCTACTCGGCGGTGCACCTGCTCAACCCGGCCACGCGGCGCGCCGTCACGCTGCCCCCGAGCCTGCACCGCCCTCACGTCGTCGGCAGGCCGCGTGCTATAGGCCACCAGGCCTTGGGCCTCGGCCTTGACCCTCGCTCCAACGCCTACAAGGTCGCTCGCTTCTCCTACCGCTCGTCGGACAAGCCCTCCGGCCGAAAATACACCATGGGGATGGAGGTGCTGACCATCCGAATCCCAACGGTGGACCATCATCCACCACACTACTGGCGTGAGACGTCAACACCACCGCCGTACCCCGTCATGCCGGGTCGAACAGCCACCTTCTTCAAGGGCTCCTTGTTCTGGACCATCGATGAGTCGCTGTTCCAAGACGCGACGACAACGGTCGCCCCCGGGTTCATGCGCTTCAGGCTGGACGACGAGTCGTTCGGCGTCACGCCGCCCCCGCCCTGCCGCCGGAGGATCGACTATCAGGCGACCACCTTATCGGAGCTGTCCGGCGAGCTGTGCCTGTGCGTGCCCCAAGAGTTTGTGCCCGACCAAGTCGACGAGTCGTACGAGCTGTGGGTGTGCCACGGCATGGACATGGATGATGAACAAGGACAAGGTCCACGGTGGGAGCGTCGTCACGTCATCGTCGGGTACCCCGTTTTTCAAGGCTTGAGAGGCCTTCGTCCAATGGCGGCGTCCAATGACTCCATATTGCTCTATGGCGGGACGTGCCCCTGTCTCTGCCGCTGTGATCGCCGGACTCAAGAAACTACCTCTAGGTTTTATGCCGATGTCCACCATCTCAGGTATCACCACCCGGATACCGGCACGCTAGTTGAGTACAAAAAAAACGTATGTGACTTCAACATCACCCCCTACACTCCAAGCCTGGTTCCGCTCTAGATCAATGGACAAGCTTTCCCTTCCAATAAGTAGTATAGAAGTAGTATCTCAGACAAGAAAATGTACGTACGCTTATGTAGTGTTGCATTTGTGTAATGTTTCTCTGGGATTTGCCTCCATGCTTGTACACCAAAATAATGTGATAGTGGAATGAAACATATATGACGCGTACCTTCAAAACCATACTAGCTAGTACATGGTTTTTGTATGAAAAGATTGTATGGTCCAAAACGCATCTATTAGACGCAGCGCCGCGCCTTCTCTCCTAATAAGAACCAAAAAAATTCTTAGGGTTTCTTTGCCCTCCGTCGGTGCCGCCGCTGGTCCACCTCGTCCCCAGTAGCCCTATGGCCATGGTCCTTGCCCCAGGAGGGATGTTGCTTCGTTTTTTCGAGTTCGTTTAACATTTGCGTCCAGTTCAGGAAGGTGAGATCATAACAACCCCCCGGCCCCGGCCCAGCCCGGCGATGCGTGAAACATCGTTGGTGGGTGTATGGACATGTGTCTCCAGCAGATCTCACGGGATTCGGTTGGTGCTTGTCTTCAGTCTTCGTTTATGTGTCTACATGTTGGATTCTTCCGATCTATACTTCAATTCATCCGCAACAACTATTGTTCTGTTGCGCTGGACTTGTGGGGTCTTAGCACAATGACTTTTGGAGTGTCTAGTACAACAAAGTTTTGTCCTGCTCCGGTGAGCGAGGGGTGCTGACGGTGGCGCCCCTTTGGCTCACCCTGGTGCTTGTAATCGTCGGTAGATGGTCTACAGACCTGTTTGTATTTTTTTTTTCTTGTGATCTTCTTTGTACTGCCATGACAAATGATAAATAGATTGACCGAAAATATTTCCCCTCAAATAATATGAAAAGATTGTATTCTGAATAATTACTCTCCAAGGATTTTCTCCCTAAAGTGTTTGGATGAGAAGCTTGCAGAGAGACATTCAGATTGGAAAGAGACATCGCTTTGATTGCAATCGCTAATTAATGGTCTACCGTCTAACGTGCCCCCAAAACCTATGATTAATTGACGAATAATCAGTCAGTTTATACAAATCTATGACTGATGAGTCATGCAAAAATCTACGGCTAATTAGGCAAATATCAATCAGTTTATATAAATCTATGATTGATGAATCCGGAAATTCGCAGGGGCACGCAGGTGCGGGGCCATGCACCTGCTCAAACTCCTGCCGTCGTTGATCTGCGTCGTGATCCGGTTGGACAGAAAATGGTTGGAAAATGGATGAAAATTCTTTAACTGGCTCAATACGGGACAATATACATGTTTATTTTACACCTATTCTGATGGAGTACCGCTACATCATGGCCATGGCCATGAGCAATCAATTATTGCCCTAGAAGAGATCACTGAATGCACCACATGCCAAGACTATTTGTGAAACCAAGTAAAAGCAATGCTGAAAACTTCAGATTTGGTTTTTATTTTTCTACACATTACTAATATTGATGTTACATGCATGACAATAGAAAAAAATACACATACTCTTTGACCAGTTATAAACCCTCAAGGACATAACCGTGCACAAAATTTTAAAAATGAGCAACGGTAACTAGCGAGACCCTGATTAGAATAAAAGGTAACAACCTACTGACACATCTTACACTCAAGAAAATTCTCTTACTACAACTAATCTAGACAACCCTACTCTAGAAAACGTTATTTCAAATTTGTACTTTATAGAACACTCTATCAAGATATTTAATTATATATATACACACACAAACACATATAAGCATACTACTATAGATATAGTCGGAAAACATTACTCTGACTTTATAACCTATTCAAATTTAAATGGAACACAATACATTGATTATACAAATCTAGACAATAGTAAATAACATAATTTATGTCAGAAATCATGTTAAACATTTAGCGCTATTGTATTTTATGATAGAATTATTTAACTATTAACTTATGATTTATTATACCACCAACACAATTATGTGAATAACAATAGTAATAATTATATGCTAAATATCATGTAAATAAAAATATATTTCTTTTGCCAAATGTGGTGTGTGGAAGTATAAGTATTTAGTATAAAGGTTGGACTCCAAATCTCTAGTCATTTAACTGTACGAAGACATTGTCCACTTGCATTGAGTTTTTGGTCTTATAATTTTGCATATCCCTAGGGAGGAGAACGCTAGGGTTTAGATTATGAAGGAGACACATAATTCTATGTGGCCTTTGCATATTGTAAAGTTGATCACAATGATAGCCCTTACAGGGCATTACCTCGATAGTTAGAAGAATGCAAATCAAGTAGCATCTTATGTGCGAGGTTTTCGCTTTGTTATGGTTATGATCTACTCGTGTAATGTTATTATAATCATATCACGTCTTTGTCACTTAGGTAGTTGTATGGAAAGTATGTCTGAGTGAGGTGTTTACAAAATTACTAGTATGTAGTTGGGAATTGGTTGGAAAAATCATTTTGGTTTTTTGTATTGTAAGTTCTTGCATAGATATGTAATATGCAACATGTAAAATGTTATTTGTCATGTGTACACAGTGAACTGATTGTGATGATTGTTTTGTAATGGAGTCGTGGATTAGGGGTACTTACCACCTCGGCTGCCAGTCATATGGGCTAGGCTGACTACCCCCTACCCCTTAATATTACTAATTGATGAGCCTCGTTCGTTCAGCCCAAGAACGCCAAGAAGGAATTTTCCAAAGACTTGGCACATACTTCTGCAAAGGTGGACACAAGGTAGAAGAGCAGACATCCACCAACATTGTTGCGAGGCCAACTCAGAGTATGAAGCACCTGGAAATGAATCCATCACTGACCTAGGTAAATAAGAGTGTCAGTGAGCTAACATACTCCGAGTACGAAGAGCAGACATCCATCAACATTGTTGCGGGATCATTTGTAGCCTTTTTCGATAAATAAGAGTGTCGAAACCAACGAGGAGCTAAAGGCAGAATAAATATTCCCTCAAGTTCTATTGACCACCTATACAACTCTACGCACACTTTAACATTCGCTTTACCTAGAACAAGTATAAAACTAGAAGTACTTTGCGAGAATAAAACTACGAATAAATTGCAAGATAATAAAAGTTAGTTGTTTGATAGAAAGCTTATGTCACACAAGAAAGTTATTTGTCCCTAGGAAATTGATAACTAGACCAGTAATCATAATTGCAATTTTATATGAAGGAGAGACATGAGCTAACATACTTTCCGTACTTGGATCATACCACTGATAACCCACAAGTATAGGGGATCAATTGTAGTCTCTTTCGATAAGTAAGGGTGTCGAACCCAACGAGGAGCTAAAGGTAGAACAAATATTCCCTCAAGTTCTATTGACCACTGATACAACTCTACGCACGCTTGACGTTCGCTTTACCTAGAACAAGTATAAAACTAGAAGCACTTTGTAGGTGTTGTTGGATAGGTTTGAAAGAATATAAAGAGCACGTAAATAAAAATTAGGGGCTGTTTAGGTAAAGAAGCAATAAAGTTAGTATAGCGAGTGTGGGAAAGTGGTGGTAGGAGTTGTGAAATTGTCCCTAAGCAATTGACTACGTTACTAGACCGATAGCAAGTTTTATGTGGGAGAGGCCACTGCTAGTATGTCATCCCTGACTTGGAATTTTATGCACTTATGATTGGAACTATTAGCAAGCATCCACAACTACTAACGTTCATTAGGGTAAAACCTAACCATAGCATTAAGATATATTGGTCCCCCTTCAATCCCGTATGCATCAATTTCTATGCTAGGTTGAAGCTTCTGTCACTCTTGCCCTCCAATACATAGTCCTATCATCACACAACTAACCCTATGGTGTGACCCACACACGCGCTCATATGATGGGCACCAAAGGACAGCAACATAATCACAAGCAAATTAAACCAATCATAGCAATTCATCAATCACCGATAGGACAACGAAAATCTACTCAAGCATCATAGGATGGCAACACATCATTGGATAATAATATGAAGCATAAAGCACCATGTTCAAGTAGAAGGTACAGCGGGTTGCGGGAGAGTGGACCGCTGAATATAGATGGGGGAAGGTGATGACGATGTTGGTGAAGATAAAGGCGGTGTTGGTGAAGATTGCGGTGATGATGATGGCCTCGGCGGCGCTCCGGCGCCACCGGAAGCAAGGGGGAGAGAGCCCCCTTCTTCTTCTTCTTCTTCCTTGACCTTCTTCCTAGATGGGAGAAGGGTTTTCCTTCTGGTCCATGGCCTCCATGGCATGGGAGGGGCGAGAGCCCCTCCAAGATTGGATCTGTCTCTCTCTCTCTCTCTGTTTCTGTGTTCCCTGATTCTGCCCTTTCACCGTTTCTTATATTCCTGGAGATCTGTAACTCTGATTGGATTGAAACCTTCGCCATGATTTTTTTCTAGAAATTAGCTTTCTTGCGGCAAAAGAAGAGCAGCAACCGCCTTACGGGGTGCCCACGAGGGTCAGGGGCGCGCCCTAGGGGGGTGGGCGCCCCCCTGCCTCGTGGCCCCCTCGGGCACCGCCTCGCGTTGATTCTTCTTCCCAAAATTCATAAATATTCCAAAAATATTCTCCGTCCATTTTTATCCCGTTTGGACTCCATTTGATATGGGGTTTCTGCGAAACATAAAACATGCCACAAACAGGAACTGACATTGGGCACTGGATCAATATGTTAGTACCAAAAATAGTATAAAAAGTTGCCAAAAGTATATGAAAGTTGTAGAATATTGGCACGGAACAATCAAAATTATAGATACGACGGAGACATATCAGCATACCCAAGCTTAATTCCTTCTCGTCCTCGAGTAGGTAAATGATAAAAAAAGATAATTTTTGATGTGGAATGCTACCTAGCATAATCTTGATCATGTAATCAAATCATGGCATGAATATTAAGACACGAGTGTTTCAAAGCAATAGTCTATCATACTTCAAGCATACTAATAAAGCCATGTCTTTTCAAAATAACATGGCCAAAGAAAGTTGTCCCTACAAATTCATATGATCTGGCTATGCTCCATCTTCACCACACAAAATATTTCAATCATGCACAATCCCAGAATTAACCAAGCAATTGTTTCATACTTTAGTGTTCTCAAACTTTTTCAACTTTCACGCAATACATGAGCGTGAGCCATGGACATAGCACTATAGGTGGAATAGAATATGGTGGTTGTGGAGAAGACAAAAAGGAGGAAGATAGTCTCACATCAACTAGGCGTATCAACGGGCTATGGAGATGCCCATCAATAGATATCAATGTGAGTGAGTAGGGATTGCCATGCAACGGATGCACTAGAGCTATAAGTGTATGAAAGCTCAAACTGAAAACTAAGTGGGTGTGCATCCAACTTGCTTGCTCATGTAGACCTCGGGCATTTGAGGAAGCCCATCATCGGAATATACAAGCCAAGTCTATAATGAAAAATTCCCACTAGTATATGAAAGTGAAAGCATAGGAGACTCTCTCTCTATGAAGAACATGGTGCTATTTTGAAGCACAAGTGTGGTAAAAGGATAGTAGCATTGCCCCTTCTCTCTTTCTCTCTCATTCATTTTTTTATTTTCTCTTTTTTTAAATTTTTTTGGTGGGCTTCTTTGGCCTCTTTTTTAAATTTGGGCTTCTTTGGCCTCTTTTATTTTTCATAAAGTCCGGAGACTCATCCCAACTTGTGAGGGAATCATTGCTTCCGTCATCCTTTCCTCACATGGGACAATGCTATAATAATGATGATCATCACACTTTATTTACTTAGAACTCAATATTACAACTCGATAAACTAATACATGATGACTCTACGAATGCCCCTGGCAGTGTACCAGGATGTGCAATGATCTAGCATAGCAAAGATATCAAAAAACGGACAAGCCATAAAAATAGCAAAGAACTTTACTGGTCTCAATTCCATAGTCCGGAGCGTCCACTTCCGTTGACTGATCGGCTGGCTGAGTGGGCTGAGCTGAATAGGTTGTCCGGACTTGCCATGACGGATGTGGTCACTCATCTGTGGCCGGAAAGGCCCAAGTCGAAGAGTTATTTTGGCTTGTTGCAGCAATTCCTTGGGGCGGTGCCGCATATCAAGGCGATGAAGCGGTCGGCATGCATAGAAGGTGCACGGATGGCTCTCGCCCGTGTGAAGACATACTGGGCGGACATGGATGCCACCGCTGTTGCATCCCGGGGTTCGGACAAGAGCCGATTACCCGCCGAGCACTATTTTGAGGAAGTCCTGCAGGGGGCTCATTTAATAGAATCGCAGTGCTCGAAAGATGTCATGTTCAAATGACGTGTATAATTTGTGAGATCATATTTATAATGCAATACTTTTTATACTTGTGCATTCAAGTATTGAACTATCTCCTGTGCGGCCGTATATGTATGAATAACCTGAAAGTTGCAGTCTTTGGCTTCAGCCCCCACGCACATGGTGTGGGGGTGTTTGCAAAAAGAAAAGCGCTTTTTCACACTTAATCCAACGTCTTGGTCCTTTTAGGGAGGTGATAGCGTAGCAAACTAGGCAACCGGACTATAATGCTTTATCACTTTCACTTAGCCATAGGAGCTCGAATGTGGGGCTACTATATAGCCCCTAGTGGCACCGCTCTTCTCCGAACTTCGGAGCGCGTATGTGCCTGACCGGGAAGTGGTCCTTCGTCAAAGCGGAGGAATTCTAAACATTCCAATGGTCGATCGAGTGGTTGACCAGTCTCTCGCTATATCATGACAGTCAGTTTTTGGCTTTCTCTACTGAGGTGCTCGCCCGGCCGAACCGGGGCACAATCGCAGTAGTTCTCCTGGTGCCGCGTTAGCCGATGATACGGAACATAAGGCAGCAAAACACAGGAGCCGGGCAAACCCAACATTTCACCCAAGACATGATTCGGAGCTGATGCATATAAGGCCTAACTCGAGACGCCGAACACTCCCTGAGGTGTTCGGTCTTTATGATACCGGGCAGAACAATGCCCTAAGCCCCTAGTGTCCAGGTACAGGCGGGAACTTCTGACGCGGCCGATGCCAAAACGCCAGCCTCCTCCTCGGCTATGGTGGGAAACCGGGGGATGTGTATCAACAAGAGACATTAAGAAAGGTTTACGCAGGGTCTTAATCTGAAAAGAATCCTTGCAACGGGTCCCTGCTGCACGTCTACACCACATGCGTTGCCTTTCCCGAGTCAACCAACAAAGGGGTATGTTCCAAGATTGTGCGAGAGAGCGCTTGGACCGTCACAAGGGGAAACTTCAGTTCTCATTCGACGCTCGCTAGGACCCGGTCCAGCTTCTCAAAGGTCGGGACTGGTAATGTGTTGGCCCAAGTGAACTTTCTAGCAGAAAGCTCAATCTCTCGAAGGTCTAAGCTTTCAATAATTATATTAAACATAAACGACCATTTGCCGTCAAAGTTATCATTGTGTTTTTCCTTCCGTCTATAGATAATGTTAAAATCACCCCCAATCAGGATTTAGTCCGTATTTGTGGTAAGTTTCAAACATGTGTCGGAATCTTTGATAAATTATGACTGAATTTGTTGCCGGCCGCAATTTCTTCTTGTTGTTTTGCACTACAATAATAGAGAGATTGTTGACACACGGTGGGTGGGTGGGTAGCTACCTTTACCCTCACGATTTCTTGGTTTTGTTCCCTGTTGACGCACGCACGCAGCTCAGACTCCCTGACTGCAGATGTGCATCTCAGGGAAGGCTCTCTGCACGTGGTGTGGTGTGGAACAAGATGATCATATCCATGGAGAAAAGGAAGAGCAGAGCAGCAGATCCCCTCACTGCACTGGTTCTCGGATATACAGATGGTGTAATCGCAGAGAAAACAAGAGGTGCGGCGTTCAGGGAATCGATCCCCTCACTGCACTGGTTCTCGGATATGCTGCTGCTCTCGTCTCTGCTACGCCTCAAGGTCAAAGGCACAATCAACCTCTCAGTCTCAGAGCTAATCTTTGAAGAAACTACACTTCAAGACATGCCATCACAGCTGAATGTTGTGTTGCACTCACTGAATCATTCATTAACATTCGGTCATCTAGTCCCTCAAGGCGTTCTGGAAAAACTCAACTTCTCAAAAAAAAAAGAGGCTCTCACAAGTATATACATAAGCAGCTGCACGCTAAATTTCAGACAGACCTGAAGCTCACTCACCCATTAGCATTAGCCAACCAAACCCAGCACCAATAGCCACAGCCAGGAAGAACACCGGTACAAGGAGGGAATCTTAAGCTGAAACAAACATCGTCACGTAGAACATTGCTGCCCCGACCCGACTGATGAAAAAAATTGTTCATCTGCAGCACAAGTGCAAATCAACCAGCTCCATTCACCACCCTTGCATCCGCGCGTCAGCTACCCTACGGTCAGCAGTCAGTCGGTCCGGTCGCCATGGCAAAAAAGATAGATCATGTCAGGAGGGACGAGACGGTGGCGGCTGCGGCGAGGCCGCGCAGCCTCTGGGCGACGCGGCCGGCGTCGAGGCCGATGCGGGGGCAGAGCGCCTGCGAGTGGACCGTGTAGAAGATCTTGTCGCCCACCACGGAGAAGCTGGCGCTGATCACCTCAGCGCCCTCCTGCTCAAGCACCGCCATCACCTCGTGCAACCGGAAGGGCCGCCCGGCCTCGCTCGCCAGCGCCACGTCCAGAGTCCCGTCCTGGTGCCTAACCTCGATCACCGGCAGCGACGCCGTAGTCTGTGGCTTGTAGTCGCCGGCGGAGACGGAGGATGAGCAGCCGCCGGAGAGGGCGGCCTGCTTGCGGCGCTTGAGGTCGTCGATGCGGCCCCGGAGCTGGTTGATGTAGGCCGCCGCGCTGTCCAGCTGATCCAGCTGCGTCGCCGCGTCCTGCAGAGGCAGAAGCAGAGCCGTCGTCGTCGTCAGATCATGCGGTTGATCAATTTGCACATACACACAAACACAAACAATCTTGTGCTTTCCACTCCCTCCGTTCCTAAATACTTGTCTTTCTAGGCATTTCAACAAGTGACTACATACGAACATACACACAAACACAAACAATCTTGTGCTTTCCACTCCCTCCGTTCCTAAATACTTGTCTTTCTAGGCATTTCAACAAGTGACTACATACGAAGCAAAATGAGTGAATCTACACTCTAAAATATGTCTACATACATCCGTATGTAGTAGTCATTTGAAATGTCTAGAAAGACAAATATTTAGGAACAGAGGGAGTAGCTAGTAGTGGCTACTTGTAGTAAAATAAAGAAAATGATCCACTGATAATCTTGTACTTGTGATCCACTGATAGACACACACAGAAGAAATTAAGTTTTTTGTGAGGAAGAGAAAGGCATGTGCCTCGAATCAGAGGATTAATCTGCCTGCAATCTTGTGTAGAGTAGGTGGGTGAAATGATTATTGTCGACAGATCTTTAGAGGATTTTGTTGACCACAAAGCCACGTGTGGAAATACTCACTATCTTGGTGTGCACGTCGCCACCACCAACCAATTTCGGACAGAAAGATAGAGAGACAGAGAGAGCACAATAATTGAGTGGACCGGGGAAGAAGTATATTTATATTTATGTGTGTGTTTTTGTTTTCAGAAAACTGGAGTATATTACGCCGCACATCTATGAGTATTCTTTATTATAAAGACAGAGAGAAAGGCAAATACTGTATTCTTTACTGTATGTATGTATGTATGTATGTATGTCACTAGTGCTTGGTAATAGTGGTGAATTAGCGGCATGAGCTGCATGCTCTAATCTGCCGAATCAACAGAAGAGGACACGACAAGAGAAGAGAAGAGAAGTGGAGGAGGATGCTTAAGGTAGGTAGTTTTTGACGTACCTTGCTGCTGGAGGGCGGCGAGGAAGAGGAAGAAGTGGAATAATGGCGGAGGTGGTGGTCTGAGGAGGAGGCGGGGAGGAGGGAGGAGAGCTTGAGGCAGAGGCCCTTCATGTGCAGCCGCCGGTTCTTCTCCACCTCCTTGCGCTCCATCTTGCTGCAACCTCCTCCTCCTCCTACCCCACCGGCGCCGCAGCCGCTGCTTGTGGTGTGGTGGCTCCCGTCCAGCGCCATGGCGCCGGCGGCGGCTCCTCCGCGGCCGTTCTGCCTCCTGCTCTTCATCGGCGTGCTGAGCCGAGTTGCGGTTGGTGTCTCTCTCTCAAGGAGGAGGGAGGTAGTGGATTGGGTTGAAGCTGGTGCTGGTGTTGGTGTAGGTGTTGGTGTAGGGATGGATTTGATTGAAGAAGGTGGGAGCTGAGGCTGAGGTGAGCTGGTGGGTGAGCTGGGGAGCTTATTTATACAGCCGGAGCGGCTTGCCCTGTTCTGTTGTGGACGGAGGGAGGAGCAAGACGGACGGACGGCGACTGATTAATAATTAAGAAAATGGAGCAAGCATGCAGCTAAAAAAGGAAAAAGAAAGATAGAAATGGAGATAGAACGAATCAGTTGAGTGGTGGTGGTCAGAGGTCAACCCCCTCTCCCTCTGGTCCGGGTCCACCGGAACGTGTTTGTTTTCGTGTGGGTCCCACCAACCCATGATCCTCTGCTTTCCCTCCACTACATGCAGCCCGCCGACCGCAAGCAGATTGTTTTTTTAACACAGTACAGACGCAAGCGTTCATATACACGCGCATACATTCACCCCTATGAACGCACAAACGCACACCCTATTTCTATGAGCATCTCCGAAATTTACAAAGTCACTATAGGCACTTCGTCTTTGACGGGAACGTCTCCTCCCACTGGATACGCATCACCGAAAATCATGAAATAAATGCGAGCACCAAGATTTGAACGATGGTGGGCTGGGGATACCACAGTCCCTCTAACCATCCAACCACAAGTTGGTTCGCCCCGCAACCAGATTGTTGATTGTTGCTGTGCTTGGCTATGTGAAATGGAGTGTGGCGAGGGTAAGGCCTTGTACAGTGGGAGATGCTTACGAATGTGCTTAGAAAAATAAACCAAACTTTTTCTAAAGCATCGATGCCTATTTCTACAGGAGAGACACTTAGTTAAGCGTCTATGCTGTACAAATAAGCACGGGTGCCTATTTCTACATGAGAGACGCTTAGTTAAGTGTCTATGTTGTACAAATAAGCATCGCTGCTTAAAAAAAGCTTTGTTTATTTCTTTAAGCACCTCCCTAAGCATCTTGAATTGTATAAGGCCTAACGGTTCACCTTGGTTTTTGCAGCGACCGCATCGTTGTGGTGCCAATCGGTGTGGTAGCCGCTCACCGCATCGTTCGGGCATAGCGCAGTCCAGACGTATGCGCGAGGCTTGAAGGCCGCCTTAGAGTTGCCCTGAAATGCGTCAGTAGAAAGAATCAGTCGAGTGGAGTAGCAACCTCTCTGGCTCCGGGTCCCCCATAACGTGTTTGTTGTCGCGTATGCTTTCTTTCTTTATTTGAACTCCTATATGCATGATGATGATGACCGGTGCATCGTTGCTTCAAAAATTTACGCCATGATTAAGCGGTGCTTCAGGATAAGATTAGTTCCAGCTCCGTCCCTGTGTATAGACACTACGTACACAAAACACACAAACACTATCATTCACAGAAAGGAGAAGAAAAAATAAGCGGTCCAAGCAACTTTTAGCAGCTTTCTATTTATTATAAGCGGTCCAAGCAACTTTTAGCGGCATTTTATTTATTATCAAGGGGCCTGTCTTTCACAATGAGGCACCCACGCATTCCAAACCCATCCTCTAATCTATGGATCACATGGACAAGTAACAATGCCCAATTAATGATCACGTGATGATTTCCACGTCTGTCTCAACATGAGACCAAACTAGTTACTCCATGGGAAGTGGGATATGGACTGACAGGGCAGTGAGACGACTATGTATGCAGCATTGGATACATTGATTAGCTTGGGATAATCATATATATATATATATGTGTGTGTGTGTGTGTGTGTGTGTGTGTGTGTGTGTGTGTGTGTGTGTATGCAATCATTGTGGGTTCAAGGCAGAGCAACGTATTCTGTTACGCACCGGCTGATGTGACACAGGTTGTGCCTGGACTTCATATCTTTTTTTAGCATAGTACAGACACAAGCTCATCTCGATTTTATGTCGATTAGTATAACTCGGTTCTGCTTGCTTTTATTTTGGTATTTTCAAATTCCCCAAATCTTTATTTTATTGGAAAATTTTCAATCAATATTCATTTTTGTATTCAATTTCTTTTTGTCTCACTATGCTATTTTAACACTTTCTGGTGTTGGAGTTAAGAGGCCAAAAAAAGTAAAAATTGAGGGAACATAATTTCGTCACATCACTATTGGGCCAGCACCCTAAAACGGCATACTCTAAGCAACGACGGAATAGCTTAAAACGATGCATGTCCTGTCAATTTAAGCTTTTTCTATCAAGAGATTTGTGTAAGGTTTTTGTTTTGTTCGGAAAAGTTGCTTCGTGTAAGCTAAGCCAGGACAAAAAGAAAAACTACTGTAGATAAGGCGCAAAGCGCGTACAGTACAGCCACGCGATCAGGGCCGGCAAATATTTTAATCGCACCTTGATCCTGAAATCTCCACTGCTATGATACCGACGCTGATATAGTTTCATAATGAGACAGAGCACACATGCAGGATCAATGTTAGCGCGTTCAGCAGAGGGTTGACAGATTATAAAATTGTGGTTTTGCCGTTTGGTCGCCACGAGCTATACAAAATTATACGTATGTCTACTTGCATTCACACTTTATGTAATGTACACCTGACTGTGACGTGTATAGGAGTTGTCAATTCACCTAATTTAAGCACTTTAGTATTGCTAGTGGCAATTAATTTATTAATTTTAGATTTAGTTGTGGCAATTAGTTAACTAAAGATGTAGTAATGTGCTTATGGTTTCATCTGAAGTAATTAAGATGGCAAGAGTGACACAGTAAAAATTTACTTAAGCAATCACATGCGGCATTTTAGTGGACTTTATACTCATCCGCGCACCAACTCAGCCCAGAAAAGATCAACTAAACATGCCATAATTTAAAGTCGTAATCTCACGATCTTTTGATTAGGAAATCATGTCTGTGTGTGTCACAGTGATGCCGAGGCTGTGAACCCTCTTTTACAAAACAATCATGTCAAATTTGACACTTTGTAAAAGTTAACATTGTTATCCAAGTGCAATATTTCTCCATTTAAATCTATATGGGGGCTGATCCACATGTCGTCTTGCATTAAGTTACATTTCACCTTTTACAAAGCTATTGTTGTCTGAAACAATCACAATCCAAAAGAATTACTGATGTGGAAAAAATAATACGGCAGTCAAATTCCACGCGCCAAATAAAAAATGTACAAATGGACGTGTAGATTGATTCCCAATCACCCCCTTGTGACGAGGAAGAAAGCGAAGTGGAGCGGGCCCAAAGGCCATCACATATTCATTCAGCACGTTTACATGCATACATCGGCCTAGCTCTCCCTTTCATCCATCACTTATCTTTTCTTTTGGAACATGAGCATCAATATATTTGGTGAGTCAATAGATAGTATAATCATTTGTTAGGCACGATTCATACTTTACTAAATCTTTCTATCATACGCACCCCAACATCCACATATATTTCGTAAAAAGTTTTATTTGTTTGGAAACCAGAATTTACTTTTTGTCAAAGAATTATTAACTTGGATGTCAATGTCAGGACAAAGTCTTGATGTTGAAGGTATTTGTTCCTTTCCCCAATAAATTTGTTCTCGACGTGCAAGTGCAAAATATATGTAGTCTGAAAAAGGCCTCATGCGTCCACGAGGTTGAATTTCTTTAATCTGGCTAGAACCACCAGCTAACTAAGGAATTAATATTTATATGTGGTGGCGAAATTGCGGCCGTTTAGTTAAATAATTATTGATAAGTCACACTGCTCTTTTGGTCCCAGCCGCGCGGTCTATAATCGGGATACATATTGCACAACTCATGGATTTTTTTCATGCATCTCCAACATGCAATTACACAACCAAACATTTACCATAATTTAGATATCGAGCAATTTGTACATGGAGTGCACTCCACATATTTATTTTCCAAAAAAGTTCTCCAGCGATGTACTAACACAGATGCTATTGGTTGGAGAGGCTGCATGCACCGATCGAGAAATATCAATGGACACGGTATGATAGCCCAAAACATGTTAATATAAATTATAGATAATAGATCGAAGGTTGATCAATTTTTTTTCATAGATTGATCATGTTGTGAGTTCAACACATTTACTACTCCCTCCGTCCCATAATGTAAGAAGTTTTTTGACACTATACCAGTGTCAAAAAAGTCTAATATTATGGGAAAGAGGGAGTAGCTAATTAAGGTGTTTTCGTCCTTAATGATAGTCATTAATGAGCACACATCATGTATCATTCGTGGGATGTTTATTTATACAGTTAAGTGGTTTTTTTTCCTTCTTTTTACACAAATCATCGACTTACTATCACACCAATGCCCCCATTCGTTCATAAATTCTTGAAACATCTATGCCAATTCTGGTGCTGAAGGCCTGCACAATAACAAGAGAGAGATTTATGAAATTTGTTAACTTAATTTGATGCAAAGTAGGTAACTTTATAGTTTGATATTTAGATAGAAATCCTCCATCACAATATGCTATTTTTTGCAGCCGCATCTAATTGAATTTAGCACATACATTCTGGCCACAAGAGAGGGGTAAAGAAAGATGGAAATCAATTCGAACTTCTAGGCTAGCTTTCCCCGTTCTTTCGTTTCTTTCTATCGTTCTACAGCCTAAGAAAATGATTGGAGAGGAATCTATAGCTCAGCAGTTTCACATACGCACAGGGTCTCTCTTATATTTTCTTTTGTGCCTTCTACTTGTATATATGTTGCTATTTCAGTTTAATGTTACCTTAGAAACTAACATTACCCGTCAGATGAGTATGAACACATACTTTTTATAAGGCTTTCGATCCAAGGTTCCAAAAAGGAAAAAAAAATATTTTGACACAAAAATCATTTCAATCAGCAAATAATGCTTTTAATGATACAATTTTCATGCCACATAAACTATATTTTATTGGTATAATTAATTATTGGTCGAAATATTAATCGTAGGACTCGTGCGCGCATTACGTTTTGCAGTGTATGTATATACGTACCTGGGAGTGTATAGTGTAGAATATTCTGTCGATAGCAACAAAGTGATTAGCATTAATGATGACGGTCCCTTCTTCCTCAAGAATGGTGATCACCTCATGGAGCTTGATAGGCCTGCCCGTGCTGCATATCAGCCTCACCTCCATGATTGCATCGTCGTATTGCCGCACCTCCACTACCCGTGGTGCTGCCTCCAATTTTTTTCCTCCATCTGGTGACCTCACACCGCTGCTCGTGGTAGCAGTGATAGTGGGCGTCGAGATGCCACTAACTCCCAGTAAGGTAGCCATGGCTTGCGCAGAGGCCTTCTTGTGTTGTAGATCATCGACCCGTTCCTTGAGCTTCTTGATGTATTATGCCGCCACATCCAGGCTGCCTAGCTGGGTCATTGTATCCTATATATGCATTAAAGGAACAATAATATGAATACATTTTGAAGTGAGTTTAACTTTTTTTAGTTGATGACATGATTTCCTTGGCTGATAGCCATCCCTTTTCTTGATAATGGATGATTTTTATTTTTTTCCAGTCTATTTATGGTGATGGATGTGATTACACATAAGAAACCTTTTGAATTTAGAACTATATTATTCATAGCATCTCGTGTAAACCCATAGTTTCAAACACCGCGCTATCTCGGCGCTATAGCTTTTAGAGGGGCATCATGCTAAGTTGATTAGCACAAATTAGCGTGCTATAGAGAAAACACTCTTATATTATGAGACGGGGGGAGTAGTACCTAAAGTGAAAATAAATACCGAACATACACTCTTAATTACCATCATCCACTTAAATATTCACAATATATACACTCATTACTTCCTGGACAGGATGAGATTATGATATAAACATGGATAATTGGAGAGAAACAACAAGCTAGTTATCAACTATATATACAAAAGAGCAAGCTAGCTAGCTATCACACTGTTCAGTTATATGTAAAGGGAAAAAAAATACTCCCTCTGTTCCAAAATGTAGCGCATATAGATTTTTCTAAAAGTCAAACTTTATAAACTTTGACCAATTTTGTAGAGAAAATCATATACATCTAGAATACCAAATACGTATGCTTAGATACATCACAAGACATACTTTCATATTATATACATTTGGTATTGTAGATATAAATAGTTTTCTCTATAAATTTGGTCAAAATTTATAAAGTTTGACTTTGTAGAAAATCTATATGCGTTATATTATGGAACGGAGGGAGTAGCATGTGAAGACAAGTGTGTTCTTAATTACAGAGTGGGGAAAGTATTGTTTAGGGATGCGGGACGTGAGCTTCTCACAGAGCGCCTTCATGCGCTGCCTCCTCTCCCTCTCCGACTGCTTCTTCTCCACCGGTGCCGCCGTGACGCCCCTCGCCGGCTTTGCCTTCACCTCCATCTACCTTAACAGGGAGAGTCCAATCAGCAGCCGCGGTCTTAATACTCTAGATCGAAATTTAACGTAACGGAGAATAAAATACCGAGGCGCAGGCAGCTGCTAGCTTCATGGCGGCAGCTCTAGCTAGGATGGATGAGATGGAGGAAGAAGAAGAGCAAGCGCCTGTGTGGCGTGGCAGGCCGGAAGGGGACCTGATGATATATGCTAGGCCTATGGGAGCATGGGAAATATGCCAGGTATATATTGTATTAAAAAAAGTGAGGTATATATGTGGCTACAGTAGCGGATTTCAGTACGTGCACATGCTACAGTAGTGGCTGGAGAGGGATGCAGAAATTTCAACGGAGCTCTGCATTTGCAGCTGTGTAGTAGTTATGCTAGCAGCCATGTACGGACGTATTGCAGAGCTCCGTGTGTTTGGGTGACAAAGGTGACAGCAGCGTGTGCATGCATGGATCCATTGCAATTATTGGTTAAACACACGTACGATCGAACGTATAATTCTCGGCCGTGGGCGGTATGTCTATGCAGGTAGCATGCATATGCATGATTGAGTGCAAGTGGGAATGGGGCTTCTGCCATTGGTACCTAGCTAGCTAGGCATTGGTATTTGTCCCACTTCACCACAATGAACTTACTGTAGGAAAGAACATCTCTAACCCAGTGATAGGTGATATCCTCCGTTGATAGAGAGCGCCTTTTTTGTGCGTGGTACACCACCATTGTCATTTCGTAAAACGTCATTAGCTCTGTACTCTACCCTGTTGAAGTTAGAACCTTTAAATAGGACCGTGGACCATGTACCATCCATGTACCTTGCTCAGCCCCAGAGGTCCAGACCACGTACACGGTTGCAGATGTCTAGTATAACTGTATAACAGCCATCGTTTCCATCACAAAAATGCTATGGGCTAGCCGTCACTTCTGCGTCATTTTTCAAAATCTGTGCATGCATTCTCGGTTTAGTCTGACTGAGTTAAGAGCATCTTCAGCCGTTGACCCCCCAGGAGGCGCCTAAAATCGCCGCCCAGGAGCGAGCCGGCGCAAGAAACCGGCCTGGGCGAGTTGGCCCCCAGTCGCCGGCCCCAGGGCCGCCCCTAGGCGCGTCAAATTGTTTTAAAAAGAAAACGTTTGGCGAGTTTGTTTAAATCACGGCTAAATTCATCCAAACTTCGGCTAGTTCATACATATTTAAAATATTTTACACAAAAGGAAAAAAAATGCTACTAGGCCCCCCGTCGCCTCGCCGCTCCTCGCCGCCCGCCGCCCTTGAAGCTCTACATGCCGAGGCGGCTGTAGAACTGCATGTAGTCACCGCCGCCGTCGTCGTCGTCGCCGTCGTCACCTCCTCCGTGGCCGCCGTCCCTGCTGCATCCCTCCCCAGGTTGGCGCGGCGGGTTGGACGGTCCGGGGGCGTCCTCGTCCTCGTCGCTGTCGAGGATCACCACGCCGTGCTCGTCCTCGCGCCCACGCTTGCGGGCGGCTATCTCCTCCAGGGCTCGGCGCTGCCGGACCATCTCGTCGCGGAGGTAGTCGTCCCGCGCCCACTTTAGGGCCTCCTCGTCGGAGAAGCCGCGTCGGGCTATGGCCTCGTACTCCCTGGGGAGGCCGGGGTCCGGCTTCGGCCTGACGAGGACGAGGCGTCCAGAGGCGGGGGAGGGGTCGGCGATGCGGATGCCGGAGTTGCGGGTGTGCTACCTGACCGGCGTGTCCTGGGGCTCCGGCTTGACGGGGGGGGGGGGGGAGGGGGAGCCGGTCGAGCGGCCGGACGAGGAGGAGGACGCACCCTGCCTCAGCGTCCAAGAGCTTCCACGCCGGCGAGAGAAGGACGGTGGAGCGGGGTACTCCAGCCTGGGCGTGTTGCCGTCCTCTATGTACTCGAGGACGGCCTCCAGCGTGCGGCCGGGCACGCCCCATCATTGGCGGCGGCTTTCGGAGTTGAGCCTCTCGGAGGGCACGACACCGTTGGTGGCCTCGAGTTGCTCGGCATGGCGGCGACGGAAGTACGGCTCCCACAGCGGGATGTCTGGGACGTACCTTGGCCCTTCCCTCGCCGCCTGCGGTAGAGAGGCGCGGATGCGCGCGATCTCCGCGCGCCGCGCCGCCCCGGTGGGCGGTGGTGGCACCAGGACCCCGCCGACGCTGATCCTTCATGCCCCGGGCAACCGCATGTCCGGCAGGACCGGGTACTCGGCCCCAAAGAGGAGCCGAGCTTCGTCCTCGTTGATGTGGCAGCGGCCGAAGCTGTTCGCGGCCGCGCCGTCACCTGGGAAACGCTCAGCCATGGCTATGGAGGTGGCAAGGGGAGAGGAAGGAACGGGGGAGGAGCGGCGATGCACTGTATGTGCGTTCACCGGCGCGCTGGGGGCGTCTTATATAGGCGGAGGCGCCGCGCGTACGCGTGGCGGCAAGGGACGCGCGTCGCCCGGTCTTCACTGCGCCGCCCGTGAGGCATCAATGAAGGAGGCTGACCGGCGCGGCAGCTTTGGCATTGATTCGCTGCGGGAACCGAGGCGATGAGGACAACAAAGCGGCGAGAAGAGCTGAGTCGCTGCCTAGGAGGGCCCGCTGGCTTTCGCGCCAAAAACGTTTCGGCCGGCGCCCCCAGTGTCCCGGTTCGGCCTGGGTCCGCCGACGCCAATTTCGGTCCGAGCCGGCGAAAAATGGGCCTTTGGGGGCGCGACTGGGCCCTTTTTTCGGCGACGGCGCGAAAAAAGCGCCTGGGAAGGCCGTTCTGGGGCGCAGCTGGAGATGCTCTAACACAGACTCTAAACAATGTTATGCACTTGGCGCGCAACTTGGCAAGAGGTTGTCAAGCCCCTTGTATTGCTAGTTATAATGCTTAAAACCAAAAAGATACTAGTTAATTGTGCACTAAAAGTAAAAGCAGATACTATGAAAGAGCCATTTTGTAGGAGCTTGTACTGATGGAAGAATATATCCGGGACCATAAGTTCACTAGAGGTACATCTCTTGAAAAGAGGGCAAACGACATGGTAAACAAATTAAAGTTCGGCAATTGACAGGAATAACAACGAGTATGACTATGATCATTCATTGCATAATCTCCTACAAGCAATACGTGCATGGCAAATAGACCGTTAAACCAACTGCATCTACTACTATTACTCCACCTCAAGACTGCTACCCCAGGTTCCGAGCACAAAATTTGCTATATTCAACAACAAAAAGGTATCGAACAGAAGTGTTACCTAGATTACTTGGCTCTGAAAAATTGGACAACAATATATATTACATAACAAGGTCCCAAAAACACAAATAAACATAGTTGTTGCACACATATTGCTAGGAATAGACCCGATATATTAGTAGCTTCCGGACAAATCGCTTGTCGGAGTAGTAAATCGGCCCAATCGATAAAATGGTGATGATATGGCATAATCTTATCGATCGCCCACGAGTATTGATTAACCGGACCATAAATCGCTAAATCGGATGATTTTTTAAAGAATGGTCCTTCATGGACTGTCCCTCCATGGAATCTCCTAAACGGGATCCTTGTGATCTTATTCCTTCATGAACCGAAGACATCCATCAACGTGGATGTAAGATAGTACCAATTATTCGAACCACGTAAAAAAAATCTTCACAAAGCCAATTGTGTTTACGATTATCTCTACCTCTTTAGTTTGCACTTTGCATGCCTCTACTTTTCGCTGCCCATTACTCTAGACTTGCATGTGTGCATGCTCTATGGATTTCTAGAAAAGACTAAAATTGGACAAGAAATGAAAACTTGGGAAAGGGTCCATTATTTGACTTAGTAGTCTATTCACCGGCCTTCTAGACATACTTATCGATCCTACAAGTGGGTTCAAAGCTTTGGTCTCCTCGGCAAGTTCCCCCATTAGCGAATCCTTGGAAAATTGACTCTTTGCTTTCGCTTTACCGCCTAGGAGAGTATGGTATCTATTGGATAGTCTTCGGTATAGAGTTCCTATCTTTGTTTTCTCTAATTATCACTCTTGGAAAGGTAAATTTCCTAGCTTGTTTGAGGAATAATACTTTCTTGATATCACTGAAAATCAATATCTACCTCTGTCTTATTGCTAAATTTTCTTATGGATAGCTTTGTCATAGAAGGCTTGGACGTGTAGGGATGTGCAATCTCAACAAGTTGATCAAGAGTGATCACCTATTGGGTGTGAGAGATGTCATCTTTGACAAGCATTGAGTTGTAGTGCTTGCCAAACGTGAAGGTGATACGCCCATTTTGCATCACTATTTCCTACTATAATTTATCCTATTTTAATGATATATTTCACATTATGATGCAATTCTAATGTTTTTTCGCTCTTGAACTGCAAGGTATACATAGAGAGGGGAATTACATGACAGCTAGAAATCTGCACCTAATTTGCGAACATAACAAGAAGCCATGCAGATCGCCTGGCCGTTTCAAAGCAGCGATCGCTCCGTGATAGCACCGCGATCTCGTGCGATTCCGCAAGCCATGCAGATCGTGTGGCCGTTTCAAAGAAGAGATCACGCCAGGCAGTTTCGCCCGCGATTTTAATCTATGCTCACGGCTCACAGCAGCTTTTCCAGAATCTTCGGCTCAACCAAACACGGTCTGATGTTCCCCGGTTTCTCAAGCCTTCTTAGCAGAAAGCAACCCAACATTCTGAAAGCTAAGATATCTCACATATTCAAAAAAGGAGAAGATATGCAAGTACATGGCTGCACTAGTAGATTTCAGACAAACCTGAAGCTCACTCACTAGCAGAGTAGAGCAGTACTAAGCTAAGCTAAGCTGCCGCTATTGATGAAAAAACAACAAAGAAAGATATCATGTGAGGAGGACCGACGACGAGATGGTGGCTGCTGCGGCGAGGCCGCGGAGCCGTTGGTCGACGCGGCGGGCGTCGAGGCCGATGCGTGGGCAGAACGCCTGGGAGTGGAGCGTGTAGAAGATCTTGTCGCCGACGACGGAGAAGCTGGCGCTGACTACCTCGGCGCCCTCCTGCTCCAACACGGCGATCACCTCGTGCAGCCGGAACGGCCGCCCGACCTCGCTCACCAGCGCCACGTCCAGAGTTCCGTCGTGGTGCCGCACCTCGATCACCGGCAGCGAAGTCGTCTGTGCCTTGTAGTCGCCGGCGGAGACGGAGGATGAGCAGCCGGCGGTGCCGCCGGAGAGGGCGGCCTGCTTGCGGCGCTTGAGGTCGTCGATCCGGCCCCGGAGCTGCTTGATGTAGGCCGCCGCGCTGTCCAGCTGGTCCAGCTGCGTCGCCGCGTCCTGCAAGCACAGACACAACCAAGTCGTGGTTGTCAGACTTGCCGATCAATCAATCCTGCTGGTAATAGCTAGCAGTAAAATAAAGAGATGATCAAATATATATTCAGATTTTGTGTGGCAGAGGCATGTGAATCGGATCAGAGGAGTGATCTGCTGCAATCTTGGGTTGGTGGCTGAAAGCATTATTGAGGGGATGGATTGAATGATCGACCAAACATTGAAAAATTTCTTGTCCACAGAAGTAGTTACGCCTAGGCTTATCCCATGGACGGTCGGGGAGAGAATGAGTGAGTGGTACTACACTGATCGCTTTCACTGCCGCTGATTCCATCAGACACGTGCCGAAATGATGATGAGATATTTTCTTTTCTTGTGAAGGTCGTCACTCAGCACCAACCAATTTCAGACATAATTCAGAAGTAGGTGCTCTGCTACATCACACACGTACTCCTACCCACAGAAGAATAGTTAACCTTGTTGCTGGACGGCGGCGAGGAAGAATAGTGTCTGAGGTGGTGGTCAGAGGAGGAGGAGGCCGGAACGAGGGAGGAGAGCTTGAGGCAGAGGCCCTTCATGTGCAGCCTGCGGTTCTTCTCCACGTCCTTGCGCTCCATCTTGCAGCCCCCGTCGGCGACCATGGCTCCTCCGCGGCCGCTCTGCCTCCTGCTCTTCATTTTTATTTTTTAGAGGAGTTTCGCGTGGTCTCTTCTCTCCCAATCCCAAGGAGGACGGACGGAGCAGGTGAGCTGAGGCTGAGGTGTGGATGAAATGGATAGGAGGAGGGAGGTTGGGGATGGTGGGAGGGGAGGGGGAGCATATTTATACAGCCAGAGCCAGCAGCAGAGGAGTGGACGGAGGAGGAAGACGGACCTGCCAGTGAAAAAGAAAGGAGACGGAGGCTTTTCTTTTCCTTCAGAGAGAGAGAGAGAGAGAGAGAGAGAGAGAGAGAGAGAGATATGAACATGAGTGGAGAGGATTAGAGCAACGTGCAAGTCCCATGTCTACCCGCGGGTGATCGGGTCTACCAAAACGTGTTTCTTCTCGCGTGGGTCCAACCGTTCCTTTTAGTGCACGTTGCACAAATATGATAGGCGTTGCTCTTCTGCACCTTCACATCCGCCACGTAACCAGAGTGAACTGTCAAGTCATGCAACATGGGTTGATGAGATGCACACACGCACGTGATCGTGTTGGGATCGATCCACGAGCAGTATTGACTGAGCGAGAGAACCCCGCGCACGCGGTTTCACGGTCAACACATCCCGCCCGCCGGTCGCCCTCTTGCTCTGCCCACATCCACTTCTCTTCTCTTCTCTTCTCCCGTGTTTTCTCACCGCATAGGGAAAAACATTAGAGGTAACTAAAAGAAGAAAATCTCTATCTCTAATGAAGCAGTTGGTAGTCTCGCTTCCAGGTTTTTTTGTCCCATCTATCATGGTTTTTTTGGTACCTCCTCCCACCTTCGCTGGTTTTTTTCGTAGATTTTTTTTCGTCCCCTCCCCCCACTTCATCGGTTTATTTTTGCTTCACCCTCTCACACATCGAAAAAAACTGAACGGATCAGAACTTTCCATACTGACACAAATTATTTAGTAATGTCTTTATGTAAAAGAATCAATCACAATCAATCTCTAAAGATCAAATCTAAATTAATTAATCTTCATAACGTTTGTTTCCTTCCGAATCAGGTCCATAACTTTTCTTTCTTGTTTGGGCAGAAACTGTTTGGTAGCAGAGATTAGGAAGCTTCCTATGAGCGTAGTAATAGGAAGTATTCTTTTTCTTGATGATTCGTTTCCATGCATGATGATAGTAAATTAGGCCAACATTCACCACTATTTATCAACGTCATCAATCGTGTCCATTCCTACCAGTTTTAAGGGAATCCACTCGCTATGTCTTTTTTAAGGGGATCCGCTCGCTACATCGTTGTGGCACGTTATTTTCACAAGCAATTCCCCTAAAAACACAGCGCCCTACCTCGACTTCCCTACCTGGACGCCGCCGCCGCCGCCCACCGATCTCGCCGCCTCCCGGCGATCCCCTCCTCCCTCCCGCAGCTCGAACGACCCACTATTTTGGCCACGAGTACCGCCTGCCTCTTCGCCCATGCGTCGCCCCTCCTCTTCACCATAGCCACGAGCACCATCCGAGGCGGAGCCGCGGCGCCTCCACAGATGCGGCGGAGACACCATATCCAATGGAGACGGCGGTGTAAATCTTCTCCCACTCTGCTCCTTCCCCTGGTTACCGGCCTGCTCCACCTCCCCTCTGCTTCATGTGGATCTGCTCATGTGCAGCAGTAAACTTTATTTAGGTAGAACTATTCTTCTAGGCCTTTTTTTGTTACTTACAAATTAACTTTTTGAGCCAATGCCGCATGAAGTATTACCTAGAGTTCCTTAATCAATTTGCTTGTCCATCGTTTCATTTTGTTCAATTACTATCAGCAAGAACACATTGTGAAGCCGTTAGCTTATGAATGTGTGCTCTTCCTGCATGAAGTATGGGAGGTTTTTTTTCGTCTCACCTCCCATGGTTTTTTTTGGTACCTCCTCCCACCTTCGCTGGGTTTTTTCGTAGATTTTTTTCATCCCCTCCCCCCACTTCATCGGTTTATTTTTGCGTCACCCTCTCACACAACAAAAGAAATCTGAACAGATCAGAACTTTCCATACTGGCGCAAGTTATTTAGTAATGTAGAATCAATCACGAACAATCTCTAAAGGTCAAATCTAAATTAATTAACCTTACCTTAAATCGCTCAATCACATTAATTAGAAAACAAATAATTAATTTTTAGACAAAGTCACTCAATCACATTAACCTTACCTTAACTCATGGATGGTAATCAATCTCCAAACAAAGAAAACAATACATCGAGGGAGCGGTAAATAAACTCCATTTCTTATGACATGTATATGATCTTCCCTTCCCTCTCCGTTGTCAAGCGTTCTTGATTCTCGAGGCCCATGCTTGGGCTACGTCACTGGGTCGTGACGGTGCCGGAGGACGAGAACGGCGAGGCCGGGTGCCGCGGCACCGCGTTGGCCGCGGCCGGTGAAGGGGGCGAAGAAGGGCGGCTTCCCTGGCCCTGGGAGTTGGTGCGGTGGAAGCGGCACTTGAAGGACCCGACGTGGGTGGCCGGCACGCAGACGCACTTGGAAGCGGGCCACATCCTCCGCGTATTCTTGGAGATGTGGCTAGCCGATTTACATGAAATTAATTCCCTCAGTTGTGGTGGCAAATATAATACACATAATCCATATTGTTATGCACTAGCGTGTGTGAAATAGATTGATTATGGTCCCGTACCCAATAATATGGATATGTGTGTGTGTGTTAGAGAGAGAGGGGGGAGAGAGTGAGAAAAAGGGAGGCAGAGAGGGTGTGTGTGAGGATTTGATGGTAAAAAAGGTCGTCAATGTCACTTGATATGTATGAGAATATTAGTATTGAACTCTTAAAGTTAGTGTGGCCCCGTTGCAACGACGGGCGTTCTTCTAGTGTTAAGTAGCAGACCAACTGTGCAATCACGTGGGCTAGGTATATATACAGTGCAACTGTGCGACTGATAATGTTGCTGCTAGCCAGCCTGTACACACGTGTCTATATAGGCACTACGTGGCAAAAACACAATCACTATCAACCTACGTGTCCCACAAAAACAAAATCACAAGAGCTGTTAGCAGCCTTTCGCTATCACGCACCCACGCCTTCCAATCCGATCGATTATCAACCATATAGAAGTTACAATGACCCCATTAATCAGTGATCACGTGATGACATCGACGTCTGTCTCCACAAATGTCAAAAATACACTGTGGGAATTGAGATATGGACTGACAGGGCATGGAGATACTATAAATAGGGAAAACACTACGTTGTATCAAATAATCCAGACAAGGTAGATAGAAAATATAGCAAAATTTAAGAACAAGATTAGCAAACTACAATAGTTTTTTATATTTTGGGGTAAAGATTTAAAATGGAATTACCAAATTAATTAAATATTAAAATATAAAGGAAAATTGAAAAATTAATTGCGGACAAGCTTTTAGAATGTATGGGTTTTGCGGTATTCAACTGTTAAAAATAGAAAAAAGCACTACGTAGTTATATTTCCATTATTTACCAGAATTTACCATTCTTATTTTCCAGAATATTTTTATTGTTAAATTCCCAAAAACTTTGGGCCTTCTATGGTTTGCAGGAATTTTCTAGGAATTTCGTTGGAATTTTGAAGGATATGATTTTTGTAGAATTTTTTTCTTTGGAGCCCTTTGGATTGTTGGAACAGATTCATATTTGTATGAAGGATAGAAACAAATCCTTCACATTTTAAAGGAAATAAAAATGTTAGACTACACCCAATGGAAAAGTTCCTATTCTATGAATCAAATGGCAAGTCTTTCATTGTAGGCATTGGTTTCAACGGACTATACGGTGGGGAGGGCGTTGAGAGTTTTCATTGGAGGGATAAAGAAGAGGGGGAGGGGGGGCACTCAGCAAAATTCAGAGGAGTAGATTTATTAAGTTTTGGAAAGCTCTATAAAATCTCCGTATAGCATCCGTCAAAGTACTCCATCCGTTCTTAAATGGAAGTCTGTGTAGATATTTAAATATAGATTACATACGGAGCAAAATAAATGAATCTATATATATAGTTCAGATTGAAATCTCTAAAAGGACTTATATTTAGGTATGGAGAGAGTAGCATTTTTGGTTTGTACCACTACTGAGTCAGCACCCCAAAACGGCATACTCTAACCATCAACGAAGTAGCTTAAAATGGCATGCATACCCTTTCAAATTAAGTTAACATCAAGAGAATTTTTTTTTTGGCGAATCAACATAGAGAGATTAGCTTAAGCTAGCAAAGCGCATACAGTACTATTGGGACACGATCCCGGCTGGCAAATATTTTAATCGCGCCTTGATCATCAATCTCCAATACACTGATATACTCCTTCCTTTCCTAAATATAAGTCTTTCTAGAGGCGAACCAACCTGCGATTGAGATGGTTAGGTGGACAGTGGTATCCTCATACACGGATGTTGTCTTGACTTTGGTAGTACATTATTCTTGCATTCACACTTTACATAAATAAACACACCTGAATGCGACATGTGTAGGAGTTGTCAATTCATCGAGTCAAGATTAATTAACTGAAGATGGAGTAATGTGTCATGGTTTTCATGTAGAAAATGGTTAGAGTGACATAATTAAGATTTAAGTGAAGCGATCACGTGCGGCATTTTTGGCGGAGTTATACTTAGCGACCCACTACCTCCTCGTGCATATAAATTAATTAAACAAGTTATTTTAGTCACGGTCTCACAATCTTTTGATTTTGATGGCATGTCAAATTCCACTCAGTCAAAGTTAACATCGTAAAAGGCAATTTAGACAACGAAACGGCTGGAATTTGGCTATTATGGGAAGTACAATCAGAAAGAATCCAATAAAATAATTACCTGCTCCGTTTCAAAATAGATGACCTAATTTTGTATTAAAGTTAGTATAAAGTTGAATCATCTATTTTAAAACAGTACAAAATTGGGTCATCTATTTTGAAACGGAAGAAGTACTTATGTATAACTATTTTTTTTTCACATGGCTACAGCTTGATGCACCGTAATTTTTAAGCATTAAAAGTGGAGGCGATATTAGACGGAAACTATGATAGTTCCTTTAATTAACCTAGTTACCAACCACTTTCTGCGCACTAGATAATAAAATGGACGTGTGGATTGATTCCTTGAGTGTGACTTTTTGGCCTACCATAGCTTCAAAAAAAAAAGACTTTTTGGCCTACCAGGGAGAAAGCAAAGTGTAGCATGGGCCAAAAGGCCATCATATAGTATTCCACACGTTTCCATGCATGCAGTAACATCGCCCGAGCTCTCGCTTTCATTCATCCCTTTTTCTTCTGATAAGAGCATCTCCAGCTGTCAGCCCCACAGGGCGTCGAAAAAGAGTGGCCTAGGGCGAACCGGCGCTAGATTGGCCCATGGGATTCGGTTCTCTCCCGTAATAGGCCCACGTTGCCGCGGGTTCGGCAAAGTTCGTTTCAAATTCTTGCAAACTCGGCGATTTTTTGCATGAACTCGGCCATACTATTGAAATTTGTACAAAAACGTAAAAACATGCAAGAACTACGCCTAACTTAAAAAACAAACTAGAAAGCCTAGCCGCCACCGTCGTCTACATGCCGAGAAGCCTGTAGAAGCGGGTGTAGTCACCGCCGACGTCGTCGCGCTCCTCGCCTGCGACGTCCCTGCTGCAGCCCTGGCCGGTGTCGATGACACGTGGCGGGGCGCTTGACGGCCCGGCCTCGCCCACCTCGTCGCTGTCGATTACGATAACGCCGCCCTCCTCAGCGCGGCGACGGGCCTGGTGCTCCAGGTACGCCCGGCGCTGGCGGCGCACCTGCTCGCGGACGTAGTCCTCCTTCGCCCATTTGAGGGCGGACTCGTCGTCGGGGGCCACCATGTCGACGTGCTCCGGCTTCACGGGGAGCAAGCCTGGCTCGGGCTTCGGCCGGACCAGGCGTAGGGATCGCCTCGCCGATGCCGTCGCAGGCGGTGAGGGCTCGTCGATGACAAGGGTGCCATTGCGACCGCGACGCCCAAGCGGTGTCCCCTCCAGCTCGGGCCTGACGGGGTGGAGGGTCGGCGAGCCGGAGCCCGACGACGAGGACGACCCCGGCTTTATTCGCCGCGGCATCCAGGAACTGCCGCGGCGGCGAGAGAAGGACGGCCGCATCGATGTGGTTGAGGACGTCATCGAGGGTGCGGCCAGGGACGCCCCACCACTCGCGCCATCCTTCGGCGTTGAGGCGGCCAAGGGGAATGATGCCGTTGACGGAGGCGATCTACTCCTCGCGGCGGCGCTGGAAGTACATCGTCCACAGTGTTTCACTATCGGGCACGTACCCCGGCTGGTTCCGCTGCTCCTCCGTCAGGGAGGAGCGGATGCGGGCGATCTCCGCCCATCGTGCCGCCCCTTCGTGTACCGGCGGCACCGGGACGCCGCCGACGCTCAGCCTCCACGCCCCCGGCACGCGCATGTCAGGGGGCGCCGGGTACTCGGCCTCATAGAGGAGGCGCGCCTCCGGCTCTTCGAGGTGTCGGCGGCCGAAGCCGTTCGCCACTGCGCCGTCTCCTGAGAACCTCTTGGCCATGTTTGCTTTGCTCGTCGGCAGGGAGAAGGCTTTTTGCGAGAGGGAGAGGGGGAGGCTGTGGCACTCACCGGCGGTGAGTGGGCGCCTTTTATAGCCGAGGCGGGGCGGCGGGGAGGTGGCATGCGGGAGGACGCGTGGCGGGAGCGGGCAAAACGAGCGTCGGCGGCGTCTTCACTGCGCCGCCCGTGAGGCATCAATGAAGGTTGACGGGTGCGGCAGCCTTGGCATTGATTCCCATGGGAACCGAGGCGATGAGGGCGAAGAAGCGGCGTCTCGCTGACTCGGCGGGCCCGCGACCCTTTTGCGCCAAAACCGCTCGCTCCGGCGCTCCCGGGCGCCTCCCAGCACGCTGGGTTCGGCCTGGGTCCGCCGACGCTGATTTCGGCCCAAGCCGGCGAAAAACGGGCTCCTGGGGCGACTGGGCCGTTTTTTTGGCGCCGGCATGAAAAAACCGCCTGGGGAGGCCGTGTTGGGGGCGCGGCTGAAGATGCTCTAAGGCAATATATTTGCTAACTCTTACTGCATACTAGCTAGTTTACTTTTTTGTTAGGCAGGAAAGCACGATTCATACTTTACTCAATCTTTTTCCCATACGCAAGCTGACATCCCCATATTTGTTTTTCATGTTTACACAAAATTTAATCAACTAACATGCTAGTATTTGCTTTTTGTCAAAGAATCACTAACTTAATTGTCATTGTCTAGAGGTCAAAGTCTGGACGACGAGGGTATTTGTTCCTTTCCCAATTTAATTTGCTCTCATTGTGTAAATGCATACTAATATAGTCTGAAAAAGGCCTTAGGCATCCACGAGGTCGAATCTCTTTATTCTGGTCGGAAGCACTACTAGCTAGCTAAGGAATTAATATTGAAATGTCAAGGCAAAATTGCGGCTGCTTAGTTAATTTTTTCTGTTAAGTCACAGTGCTCTTTGCCTAGTAACCAACCATTTTCCGCGCTCTAAATAATAAAATCTTCATGTGGATCGATTCCTTTGGGGTGACTTCTCAGCCCACCACAGGAAGCTCGCCCAATCACTCTCTCTGGCGACAGAGGGAGAAAGCGAAGTGTAGCATGGGCCAAAAAGGCATCACATAGTATTCCGCACGTTTACATGGCCTAGCTCTCACTTTCATCCATCCATTTTTCTTCTGAAAAGGTAATATATTTGCTGACTCTTACTGCATACTAGTTTACTCTTTGTTGGGCAAGAAAGCACCATTCATACTTTATTTAATCCTTTTACCATACGCACGTTGACATGCACATACATATTTTCTTCAGTTAAGTTTAATTAACTAACAAGCTAGTATTTGACTTTTGTCAAAAAATCATTAACTTAATTGTCGATGTCTTGAGGTCAAAGTCTGCATGACGAAGGTATTTGTTCCCTTCCCCAGTTAACTTGCTCTCACTTTGTAAATACATAATATTGTTCGAAAAAGGCCTCGTGAATCCACGAGGTCGAATCTCTTTGTCCTAGTAAGAAGCACTAGCTAGCTAAGGAACTGATATTGAAGTGTCAAGGCAAAATTGCGGCTGCTTAATTAATTATTTACTGTTAAGTCACACTGCTCTTTGCGATACATAGTGGACAACATGTGGATATGTTCGGATATCTGTACCCCGTAATTATAGAGTCAAATTAACATACATTATAAAATAGATATCGAACAACGTGCAATACATTCAAAAAAACATATTTTGCGAAAAAAATTCTCTTGCAAAGAGGACCTCAGACCTATATTTAATTTGAGAATTGGTACAACACACCCCTAGAAAGAAAGGAAATTATACACAGATACCTAGGGACCTATTCACCACATAGACCAGGGCGAGATGAGGGCACACCGCCGCCGCTCCCTCTTGGAGTCAGTGAGTACCCTTGGACATGCACTCGGATTGATAACGGATGGGATGTCTCCACCTTCGATCCAACCGGGCGCATGGTAACCCTCTAGGTTTTCAGGGTGATGGTACTTACATTGTTGTTGAAGCCATGTTGGTGGTGCGGAAGCATGTGTGACTAAGAAGATCCCGGGCATGCTCATTTCGGTGAGTTGCCGACTAAGAACACGTTAGAGGCTGCTCACGTGGCCACCTTACCTTAGCCAATCCGACTGGAGCTGTTGTACCAGTCCATCGAGGAACGAGAGCACGAGGCAGCTAGGAGAAGTCATCATGGTCGCCAGCTATCTCCATCATTCGTTAGGCGGGGCCATGACGCATATGATTCCTTGGCGACTGAGGACTCAATACAGTTTTAGGTGGTTAATACCCCGTTGCAAGACTTGATACCGCCACCAGGTTGCCAGACACTATCTGGAAGCCATACCATCATACCAGATTGCTTTGGGATACCTCTCGGGCCCTATATAGTGCCAACAATAAATAAATATATATCAGACTTGATATACATGTTGTAGTTTGTTAGGGCGATCTTTTAGGTTCGTGCAACCCCCCTCCCCCTTTCAAAAAAATAAAATTATAACACAACACTTAGAGCAAGACACTGTATTGTCGAATGGTTAGCCAACACACACACACACCTGAAAGTTCGAAGGATGGAATGACATGGTTTTTGTCCTAGTAGCATTCCAAGAGGGTAGAGAAATTGATATATAACATTGGTTGGAACTTGGTCGATGAGTAAAACACTAGATGTCAAGGTTGTGTCCCAAAATTTTAATAGCATATATATGTGAATGGGCAAGAAGTGCAAGGCCTACTTTCACAGTATGTTGATGTTCTGTTTCAGGAGAACTATTCTGCTGACACTTATGTGGATATGACACATGCATGATTATATTGACAAATAATGGCTCAATGACCATACGATATGAAGGTAACAACATAAGAAAATAAAGAGATGGGTGGTGCACAAAGAGAACTAGGCTGGAGAGGACAAAGATCGACGGTTTTACCCAGGCCCCCAAATGGGTAAAAGACCTACCAGAAGTGGTAGTCTTGTAAATATTTATCTGGAATCCTCTATGCATTGTAGATCCCTTGATATATAGAGAGCGTAACTCCGTATAACATTAAGATTCCTGATTTTCACGCTCCTAACCTTATCACCTCTACAGATCCCACTTAGGTGCTTGAAGTACAACACCTTGAGGTTATGGGAGACTCATTGAGGAGTGAAAGGTCCGTACTATCCGTATGGTATTCCACAAGAGGAGATACACATATCCACTAAAAAAATACCCATGTTGTTAAAAAAATATTAAGTTTTTTTGGCATACTCCACCGAATCACTTTGCATGGCTATTATGTCCCTAGCCAACAAGACGAACCATTCATCGTTTCCTTGGAATTGTGTAGATTTTTAAAATTTTCTACTGTGTACTTTGTGTGATTATTATCTCCCTGGAAAGCAACCGTTTAGTGTGCTTCTAATTGTGCAATGAGTTTTGAAACCTTATCTTTTTCATATGAAAAGATAAATCCAACCAAAATTACTATAATCATCCATAAATCTTACAAACTAAAATGACCCTGAACATATTTGGGAGTGTGTCCAGATATACCAAAAAAAAACAAGTTCAAGAGAATAGAGAGAAAGATGACTTGTTGCCTATTGACAACCACAAAAACGTAGGAGATTATTAAGATAGTGAAATTATACCAATGGGAAAGTCGATGGCATATTTGACTATGCCATGTATGCGAAGAAGATGCGTACGTAGCTGCAAGATATTGACCCTAGCAAGACTGGCAATTATTGATAGGTTAGAGAGTCCTCTACAAGGTTCTCAAAAAAGTTCTCCTCGTTGCATATGCCTTATAAAAAACTATTCATAATAAATTCCATAAAAAGCATTATACCCATTAAGTGGGTTGATTTACATAAAAGAGTGTTTTTGCAGCCTTAGGAACATGATGGCTATTATCAAGATGGTGGCTATTGGTGTAAGTACAAATTCTATAGTAATCAACATGACTAATGTGCATTCCTCACATGTTGGTTGTGTACAGTTGATACTCCCCCTTGCAATAGTTGTGGAAGGTGAGTTGATTTAGGTCACTTGTTATGTTGTCCATGCTCCCTTACCTGCATATGAGTTTGTATCGATGTCGTAGGTTGTCGTATAATTGGGAGGTTGATTATCGTTGTCTTCAAAGATATGGTCTAAGAGCTTCGAACCCTTTAGGGAGGGAGGGCCCATCTTGCTGGAACGTTGGAGGCATGAGCACCCACCATTATCACAGTTGGAGTATTGACAATGATTGTTGCCACCTTTTTTGTCCATGCTGATCGTTGTTGCTGCCACCACATCCTGCATGTTCATTTTCTCAATTATCACCACCATGTTGATTGCACGGATCAAGGTTGGATGAAAATTTTACCAAGAATGAGAGATTTTTCTTCTCCAATATGGTTTCAAAAGAGTTCATATGAGAATATATCTCACCAAGCAACACCAACTTGTTTTGAGTCAATGATAACATGGGGGTAGTCAGAACTGAGGTCACAAAACATATATGAGAGTGCATGCTCTTCAGCGAGAGGGGATCCTTCTAAAGCCATTGTATCATTGAGTTCTTTTACTTTGTTGAAAGAGTAATTTGCCGGTAGGTCGTTCTTCCTCATGTTTGCCGATTGCCCGTGAACCCGAAAGATCTTTGCATATTGGAG
This sequence comes from Triticum aestivum, assembly GCF_018294505.1. Lineage (NCBI taxonomy): Eukaryota > Viridiplantae > Streptophyta > Magnoliopsida > Poales > Poaceae > Triticum > Triticum aestivum. The sequence continues at coordinate 2,264,445 of NC_057801.1, forward strand.
AGGCGGCTCTAATACCGTACCATACAAATTAGTGATAGCAGATTGGTTGGGGATGCCGGTGCTAGGGCTCAATCAATGTATTGCACCAAAGACATGAGATGTAAGTTGTATTTTGTTGGGGCTATAACTGACAATTCTATTCAACCTCGATATTCAAAACAAGCCTATTCATCTCATGCAACACTGGATATTGGAGGAAGAGATAAAATAGAACACATTTAAAATTTTATATTTTAACATGTACAACATACTATAATAGCCAAAAACAGGTAACTGTAAATTATAGCAAGTGATTATAGATCGAAGGATGATCAACATTTTCTTCATACATCGACCTCATTGTAAAATTAACATGGAGAAGACACTAGCTAGCTACTTAAGGCGTTTCCATCCCCTGTCATAGTCAATTAATAAATAGATATCATGAACTGTTTGTAGGATGTTTATTAAATACAGTTATGTGTGGATTTTAGTGTGTGCACAGATTCATTTACTATCATACCAATGCTCTCAGTCGTTCGTTAATTCTTGAAACATCTATGCCAATTCTTGTGCTGAAGGCCTGCATAATAACAAAAGGAGAAATTTATGAAATTAGTTAACTTAACTGTATGCAAAATAGATAACATCATAATTTTATATCTTGATGGAAACAAAGCCAATTGCATCTAATTAAATTTAGCACATACATTCCAGCCAGTATGGAGGGACGAATAACAAAGGAATTTTATTAGGATTTGCATGGCAAGTGTGTACATCTAAGGTCATATTCAAATTTTTGGCTAGCTTTTCTCCTTGTTTATTTTCTTTCTATGTTTCTACAGCCTAGGAAAGTGATTCGAGAGGAATCTATGGATCTGCAGCATCCTCTCTTTTTTTGACAGAAACACTCTCATGTTTTATTATGTGCATTTTTCTTGTATATATTTCATTAATTCAGCGTAATGTTACACTAGGACAAACAGTACCCTTCAAATAAATTTTAACACATATTTTCGTAAGGCTATCGAGCCAACGTTCCAAAATGAAAGTTTTTTTTTGCCACAAAAATCATTTCTTTCAGGAACTAATGCTTTTTAGATATGAATCCAGTGATACAATTTTAATGCCACATAACCCATATTTATTGGTCTAATTAATTATTTGTCAAAACTTGGATCCAAGGAATTGTGCGTGGCTTACATTTTGCAGCATAGATGTGTTTATACGTTGCAAATATAAAGACTATACCTACATATGTACGTACCCGGGAGTGTATAGTGTAAAATATTTTGTGGCCAGCAACAGAATGATTGGCGTTGACGATGTCGGCCCCTTCTTCTTCGTGAATGGTGATCACCTCATGGAGCTTGATCGGTCTCTTCGTGCTGCATATCAGCCGCACCTCCATGCTTGATTCGTCGGATTGTCGCACCTCCACTACTGTTGGTGATGCCTCCAAATATTTTTCTCCTTCCAGTGACCCGGCACCGCTACTTGTGTTTGTGGTGGTTGTGGGCGTTCTGATGTCATTAACTCCCCGTGAGGTAGCCATGGCTTGCATTGAGGCCTTCTTACGTTGCAGCTCATCTACCCTCTCCTTGAGCTTCTTGATGTATGATGCGGCCACATCCAGGCTGCCTAGTTGGGTCACTGTATCCTACAAACACATTTAATGCACAATAATGTGAACAGATTATATACAGGAGCTTTTTTTTAGTTTTGATGACATGATTTCTTGGGCTCAGATAGCCATTCCTTTTCAAGACAATGGAAGAGTTATAACTTTCTGGTCTATGCATCGTTAGTTGATGTTGGGGAAGTGACTTAATTCGTAAATTATCTTCAAGATCTTACTGCATACTATCTTCCTCTCCATTACGAATTGATATTTACTTTCTAAATGTTGCCGTCCTACATTGTCGATTCATTATTAGCTAGCAAGCCCCTTTAGTGAAGTTACTCTTATTATTATCTGAGAATGTTTGGCATGAACAGCCACATGGGCCATCCCGTCTCATTGATGCACTGCATAAAGCAATATTATATGCATTCTCTTATTTGTGGACATGCGAATTCAGAGCTGGAGGAGTTTTGCAAGATTGCAAGATGGCCATAATAATGCTTGCAAACTGCAGACGGAAAGACTTCGTATTTCTAACGTGACAGTTAGTTATTTCCTGAAAACTTGGAGCTGCATTTCAGAGTATGGCAGGAAAAATGAACTCGGTCGAGGAAAGCAGCACATTCCAAGAAAACTTATTGCCTGTAGAACTGAATTGCTAGCTACCGTTGAGTACGATATTTCATGTGATGAGAAGGACAATACTAGTGGCCATTAAATTTAATGGTTTTCTCACCTATGAGGCTATAATTAAATCTGCTCGGGGATGAGATCACGATATAAACATGGAGAATTGGAGACTATTCAGTTATAGCTATAGGTAATGAGAAAAAAATGAACATGAGAAGAGAAGTGTGTTCTTTGTTCTTACAGCGTGGGGGTTGTCTTCTTTGGGGATGAGGGACGCTAGCTTGTCGCAGAGCGCCTTCATGCGCTGCCGCCTCTCCTTCTCCGAGTCTTTCTTCTCCATCAGTAGCTTCTCCGTCGGCGTCCCGGCCGTGCCGACGCTTGCCCTGGTCCTCTTCCCGCCCCTCGCCGGCTTCGCCTTCACCTCCATCTAGCTCAGGGGGTAGAGATCGATCAGAATGTCTGTGTCAATGGGTGTGGATCGAAATGCAATAAAAATGAAGAAGAAGAAGAAGAAGAAGAAGAAGAAGAAGAAGAAGAAGAAGAAGAAGATACCGAGGCGCAGGCAGCTGCTAGCTTCATGGTGGCAGAATGAGAATGGAGGAAGAAGAACAAGTGCTTGCGTGGCGTGGTCTAAATGGACGTGTACGGATAAGGGCCAGCCAAGGTGGCCTATGGGAGCTTGGGAAATACTCTACCTCTACGTGTATATATAGGGATCTTGAAAATATTTTTAAAAATGTGTGTGTGTGTGTGTGTGTGTGTGTGTGTGTATACGAGGTATATGTGGCTGCAGAAGTGAGATGATGTACGTACACATCCTATTGGTTGGAGAGGGTTCAAGCACCGATGGAGAAATATCAACGGATCTTTGCTTGCCGCTGTTTACGTACGTACAAATGCGCGACACGGCATTCAATGCCGGGACAGGGGTGACAGCAGCGTGGACGTGGATCCATTGGTTAAGCACGATCGATACAGGAACGACATGCATGCATGATTGAGCGCAAGTGGGAGCTGGGATTTCCGCCGTTTGTACCTCGCCATTGTTGCTCTTCACTACAACCCTCCGATCCATATTAATTGTCGCTGCATCGGTTTTGAGCAACAACTAATATGGATCCGAGGGAGTAGTAGAACAATAGAATTAGACAATAATACGATGCTCACTGGATGTGGTTAGTGCTAATGGACAATGTCTACAAAAAATACACCTATAGAGTATGTGTTGCAATAACCTATAAAAGTTGTGCATGTCCTTGGAGCAACCTCGCGTCGCCCCCCGTGGGTGACCCGGGGGGAAACCCTAGCCTCCGCTTCACGCACCTCCTCCGCCTCTCTCCCTCCTCGCCGCTGTCTGCAGCGCCGCCGGGCAAAGCCTGGCCGGCTGGGCAGCGCCGGGGCTTCTCCCCATCTTTCTCGTCTTGGTTGACACGGGACAACGTGGTCGAGAGGAGCGCCGGGCGTACGTGGGCTTCGGCGGCGCGTCTCCCCGATGGTGACGGCGGTGACTGCGGATCCTACGCCCCGATCAGATCCGCCGCGGGGAGGCCTTCCACCGACCGCGGCGCACGGAGGGGCCTGCGAGGAGATGTCGGATCTCCGCAGGAGTACCGACGGTGACGTACGTCTTCGTGGCGAGGTTCTGCTCGGTTCCAGCCAGCCGCGAGATCGGGACGACGTGGCTTCCGGTGAAAATCGCGCATGACTGCGGTCTTGGTGGACGATAGCGGCATCTCGGACATCATTCCCTTCTCGAGGCATCATCATTGCAGGTCACGTCAACCTGATCTGGAAGTTCCGGGAGAAACCCTAGAGGGTCTACCAGATCGGACGATGACGGCGCCTTCGGTGTTGTCCTTCCTCCTGGGGGCATCCTTTTGGAGCAAGCGCTGATTGGAGGGGACAAGAGGAGGAGCGGTGCTTCATCCTGCCCATTGATGACGATGGATCTCGGCGGCGTGGCACAGTGGAGACTTGGCGCCCGATGCGCGGAGATGGACTCGCGCAGGAGGGTGACGCTGTCTGGCATCGGCGGCAACTAGACCGGTCAAGGTAGATGCAACAGTACAACTCTGAAGATGGATTGGTGGCAGGCGGCTGCGGTGGCCTCATACCCGACATGCGTCCTGGTTGAGGAGCACGCCGGACTGGTGGGTGCCCATACCCGGCAGGCGTCCTGGTTGGGACATCAGGTCTTAGATGTTAGGTTTGGCGGCGAGGTCTGTTTGATATTAGGCCCAGACTATCAGCGCCCCTTCATCAACTGGATAGGAGTAGCGATAGATGTTGCTTAGGTGGTTGCTTTAGTCTTACTGTTGTATGACTTTGTAAGGTCTTGTTTCAATAATTAATAAAATGGTTGTATGCATCGTCCAGATGCAGAGACCGGGGGTCTTCCTCCTTTTCTAAAAAAATGTCCTTGGAGCAAACACACCTAGAGAAAACACATCTAGTTTATTATTAGGTAGGCTTCTCAAGGTCTGCCTGCTTAAAAGATTTTGATTTTTCTATTATTTGAACAGATTCGCTTCTGATGAAGCGGCATAATTTTTTTTCTTGCCAATTGACTAGTATTTTAGAGGTTTCAATCGATTTATCTTTATACTCTATTGTTGCATATTGATCCGACACTAGTTGCACATCTCAAATAGAATTGCTATATTTGTAATGTTTAACTATGTTTGTTTGAAATTCTTACCAGTATGCTCGAATTATTTTGTGGGTTTGATTTAAATTAAGCCGATCCTTTATTTTCTTCCTTTGTTGCAACTTTAACAAAAACTAGTGCTACTTTTAGAAATGTGCAACTATCTCTTTTGTAGGATGTAAATGCATTCATTTTGTTTAAATTTTTACCAATGCCCATATTAGTTTTTAGTCAATGAAAGGTTTAAAAATAGTCAACTGAGCAATAGTGGGGTCAATTTTGTAACCGTGAAGCTTGTGGATAGAGTAATTCCGTGGATGGGCTTGATTGATGTCTAGCTCCAATGGAAATAACCACCAACATGGTCGAACCAGAGCAACATGCATAAAATTGAACCGACAACCTTCCCCACAAAATCAGTAAGTGGATTGACAACCGGCACATATACGGATGATGATATGATGTATATCTATATATAAGGTATCACATTCCTAGCTCACTAGCAGGCCGAACAATAAATTTTCCAATGGTCGAGCGCGTCGATGTCAGGTACTAATTGGCACCACCCAAATACTATTCGTCTAGCCATATGTGGAGAGAAATAGCTAGCTGAGAAGATAGCTATATGACAAAAGAATTACCGAATAATATGATGTTGACTCGATGTGGTTACTGCTGTGAGAGTATCTATCACAATAACTTATAAATTCTGAGAGTATGTATCACGATAGCTTAGTTTTTCTTTTTCTTTTTTCCTTTTCAGGGCCAGCATGTTCCGCCAGCATATTGAATGGTAGATAAACTGCCATCAACTAGATGAGGTATCACCGCTGCAAATCGTTTGCTGGCCTTGGACCATCCAACAGGACCGCTAGCTATAGCATGTCAACTACACCATTTGGAAGTTCCAGGGAGGGTGGGTCCCCTCGATGCAACCGTTTTTCTTTGCTTCTTTCCTTGTTTGCAAAGGAGGATTTGCAGTGAAATGTCGATCATCATAAGTTTATTATTAGGCTTCTCAAGATCGACGTAGCTTAAAGGTTTGATTTTCCTGCTGTTTTAACATAACCTTTTCTATTAGTTGACTGGACTTTATTATGTTGCTAATTGGTTATTCTTTAGCGATTTCAATCGTTCTATCTACTCTAGGGTTGCGCATGAATCCCTCGCACTAGTCCGAACATTTCAAAATATTGAACTTGCATATTTTCAAAACACAACTTTATTTATTTAGTCTTGTTCTTTTCGTAGATTTGATATGAAACTAGTCAGTTCTTTTATTCCGAGCTGCAGTTGGACTTTAAACCTGTGCACTTGTAGAGATGTGCAACTATCGTATTTGTAGGTTGTAATGTGCAACTGTAATTTTTCTCTTTGGGTTTCGGGTCGACTGAAAGTGTTTGAAAAGTCTAGTGGAGCAAGATTTTTATTTTTAGGGGTCAAGCTCGTGGACAGAGGCAGTGCATGATGTGGATTTGCAGAGTAGTACAAAGAGAAGCAGAGGTGAATGCGTAGGCGGTGGTGACGCGAGCAAGGGTGACGTCTGCACCAACAAGTGCAGCAGTCCAACATTTAACTGCTTTTGGTTGCTCTGCCACTTGCCAGACGTAGAGGCAGCAGGTTTGCACGTAGAAGCAGCAGCAGGTTGCTTGCGGATAGATACTCCCTCCTCCGTCCGGAAATACTTGTCATCAAAATGATCAAAAAAAGATGTATCTAGACATATATTAGTTATAGATACATCTATTTTTATCCATTTTGATGACAAATATTTTCGGCCGTCTGTGTTGACGCATATAGATAGATACTGCTAGTGTAGTATCTTGTGTTCCTTTCCCTGCCTGCCGGCCGCAGCCTCTCCATCGAACGATCCGTGTGGTGTGACACAGAGATGTGGATGCATGCGTGGATCTGCATACCCATCTGTTTCTTTCATATCAACATCTTTTCTTAGAACCCTAGTTTTCGTGTACAGCATGCGTACGTAGAGAGTATGTTGGTGGCTAGAAGCATGCATGGCAGCATGCGTACGTGGCGCTGGTGACGCAAGCAAAGCTGACGTAGGTCTGCACTAAGTGTACCATACATAGTTTGACGCTGGTCACACGCTTTAACTAGTTTTCATGTGCGCGCGCGTGCGACAAACTGGTCTTGGTCGCTCATACATCCGTTGAAGAGAAACGACACAAATCCCTGCAGGCTCTTGTGTGTGTGTGTGTGTGTGTGTGTGTGTGTGTGTGTGTGCAGCCAACCCATCCGTTGAAGACAAACGACACGGATACACACACGCGCATGGACAAGAATGTGTAGATACGAATATCTTGTGTTTCTTTCCCTGCCGGCCGCAGCTAGCAGACTCCTCCTCGATATATGGATCCAACCAAGCCGGTGACGCAAGCTGGGGTGACGCATGCACCAAGTGCTGTGGTCAAACCTTTAGCTTGGTATGTATGCATGACTGCTTTGTGACAGAAGTCCGTCTTCTTGTTCATTCTTTAGAAGGCACTGTAAATGGAGCCACACCGCATACTAAGTGTGAAGAAAATCCTTATATGACCTAGTAAAAAACACACACGACAAAACAACCCAAGCACACTAACAAACACCAGAATATAGAGTTCATGCATTAACCAACTCATTCAAAAGTCCGAACCGGTAAGGAGAGGCGGGCAATATATTTCAACATAGAGTGCACCACTACACGCCTTCATTAAGCTGCCGTGAAAAGCACAGGAGAGGCCGGAGTACTGCGATTCTGCGAGAAGCAACCAAGCCCGAGGACGACGTGCGAACACGTTCCACATGGAAGAAATTACCGGACTTTGTCGTGCCATCACCATCAAACCATCGCCTAAGGTGACCCACTGCCCTCTCGCTCTAGATGAAGGACGGCTGATCATGGCGGCAAGCAGGAAGGCCAAAGGGAAGACGTGGCCTCTTCTAGAAGATAGATACAAAGGAGACCATTAGCTACCGGAACAGAGGCGCTGCCAATTAAGGGTCTGTTTGGTTGGAGACTAGTGTGGCCAAACCAAAGTATAGCTAGCCACACAAGTATGGCAAACCACACAAGTGTGACTGAGAAATTGGACGCCAAACTTCGATAAAAGTTGGCAAAAAAAATTGTCTCTATGACAAGTGGGCAATCTCGAACACATGACCCTGTCCTAAAGACACCCGGACTCGATTCATGCAAGAGGGTCACCACACAAAGCACCACCAATACCGTGTCTACCGGAGCGGACACATGTTCTTATCCCAAGAGGGATGCGACACCCGCTAGCTCCGGGTGCTAAGCTTTCGCTCAGCCCCTCGCACACACCTCGCTGAGGGTATTCGATCTACTTGACACATCACAACCAACCGCGGACTCTAGATCAGGATCAGCGCTTGGTGGGCACCGACGGCGACAACTTCGCGAGGCATAAGTTTGTGTGTGTATACATGTATCCCGCGGTAGATTCAATAACAGTTTTGCTCTGTTTGTTCTTCTTAGGTCAATCCGGCGCTCACATCCAATGTAAATTTAATCTGTTCTGAGGCTGTGAGATAAGCTTTAAATCTTTATTCTCACTACATTTTATGCAATGAACATTTCTAGAGGTCTACCTACATTAAAGAAAATTGCACAAGAAAATGTACAATGAATGGTTCTTGACTTGTTACATGCATGAAAAATATCCGATGGGTGCATGGAGCGCAAGGAAGCATAGACAAGTTGATCGGTCTTTTCTGGAAGGAAGCTGGATGGCATGCGTAGGGGCTGGTGACGCGGGCACGGGTGACGCATGCACCACCAACACCAAGTGTACGTACGTACTAGTCACGCATTGAACTGCTTTTGGTGTGTTGCTCCAAGTCCTGCCGTCTCTGCAGCCATTGTGACAAGAGGAGAGCTCTCCATGACTCCGACACGTACGTACTCATCCATGATCCATCCATCTCCGTGGCTGTCTGTCTTCATGTAACAACGCCCTCTCGTTTTGGTACTGTACTTTCGGTCGATCTCCACCTGTACCAATCCATCGGTTCTTTTTCATACTATGTCCTCTCAAAGATCCTCTATGCAAGTCTAGTAGTTCTTTCTTCTTTTGGTAAGAAAAGATAATCGCTGCCTAAATTCATGTGCATAAGCTGTCATCCAAGATAACTAAAATATATAGCTCGAGAAACCCAATCTGAAGTGGTTACTGTTCATCGTTAGCTTTTTGTTCGTTTCATGATTTGTGTTTAAATTTTGGATATAATTTTTTGCGGCATATGTAATTGGCACCTATTGTATCTGTGTCATTATTTTACTTTATTTTCTTGGACTGTTTTTTTTTTTCAATTTGATAGCAAGGGTTTTCAGACTTAAGAGTACCCGGGAGTATATACATTGTCCTGTTCACTTTGCGTATAGGAAAATGTACAATAAATGAATGGTTTTCTACCTCATGCATTGAAAATATGTGATGGATGCATGGCCAGGACGGAAGCACGAAAAACTGGATCAATTTTTTGTGGAAGCTCGCCAGCAGCCGGATAGATATGCTACCGGCGTTACGGAGGAGTATCTGTGTCACTAAGAGCATCTCCACTAGCCTCCCCAGGGCACCCCTCAGGACACCTTTTTAGGCTCGGTTTTAGGCTCGGACGGCACTTTTCGCCGAAAAACGGCCCAGCCACGCCCCCAACGCCCCCAGGACGTCAAAATAGCACCGGCAAACTCAGGCGAAACCCGGCGCGCTGGGGTCTTTTGGGGGTGCCGGCGGACGTTTCGGCGAATCGTGTCTCACCACATGTCCTTTTTCTTGGCCCACTTAATCATTCTCCTCACAAACTTTTGCTTGGGGTGGGGTGTGACTGGGAAGGTGCCCTCTTTATTTCGTCAGATTTCGCCAGATGACCCCCAAGACACCCAACTTTTTTGGTTCGGTGATATTCTTGGGGGTGCCAACGGCTGGAGATGCTCTAAATCCTGACAGGGGCAGGGCCGATAGATATGCATATGCATGCAGTCCATATCAGCAGTATGCAGCTAACACAAAAGCCGAAGCAATATCCATCCACAGCGCTAGCTAGGTACCAAGGCATCCACATCGATCTACTGTGCTCAACAAAATAAGGACCATCAATCCAATTGATTAAGTTTGTGAGCTAGCTTAGTGTGGTCCGGTGCCTGCCATCTGGATCCTAGCCTGCCTTTTGTTGGCTGTATACACACATTTGTGTATGAATAATGAGGTTTTGCAGCAACGGAAGGTACAGGAAGACAATTGCAGTGAATGTACCGCGTCGTCATTCATTGGCCATATATAGTTGGTCGACATATCTAGTTTTGCCATTCTTGTGTTTAGCGTTTGTAACTTTGTTGATGTTCTATCTTTTTTCACTTATATTACTGCCTATTTCTTCCATCTATCTACAACAATGACGTCTAAAAGTCAACACAAAATTATCTTTCTGTTATTAGGGCATCTCCAAGGCGCACCCGCAAACCTCCCACAAACGTCCGGACCGCGCTATCTGGACCGCAGAAGCCATCCAGTGCGGTCCTGTATCGGTCTGCCGGGCGGTCCGGACGTCATTTCTCCCGCATATCGGAGACAAACGTGGATGAGCTTTGCGGGAGTCAGCACCGCTCCCAAACCCTCTTCTGACCGCCCTGGCCCACCAAAAACTCCACCTCCCTCCTGCATGTTTTTGGCCAGCGCCGCTCCAGAGTGTCACTGCCCGCATTCATGTGCGGCCATAGCAGGCGCGACTGCTCACTGGCGTCAGCTGAGAGAGCACGCGCTCAAACGACACGATGGCCGCCCGTTCGTCTCTCTGCCTCCCACATTTATGGCACACGATTGCTGAGGCGTATCCTTCGACGCCACCCGTTCATCCCTCTGCCGCCCACCACTGCTATATAAACCGATGATACGTCTCGAAGGTATCTATAATTTGTTATTGTTCCATGCTATTATAGTACCAATTTTGAATGTTTTATATGACTTTTTGTGATATTTTATATTATTTTTTAGGACTAGCCTATTAACCCAGTGCCATGTGTCAGTTGATGGTTTCTGCTTGTTTTGGATTTTCCTGGAAATCAGTACCAAACATAGTCCAAAATCTATGAAACTTTTTGACAAATTTTTTTCTAGACAAAAGAGACCCTAGAAGCTATGGGAGGAGATTAGACGAGAAGCGAGGAGATGGCAATGCAACAGGGCGTGCCCAGGAGTAGGCGCGCCCTGATGCCTTGTGGGTCCCACGTGGCTCTGTCTGACCGAATTCCAACTCTATAAATCGGGAAACCAACATAGAGCCACCCCAAACACATTTTCGCTGCCGCAAGTTTCTTTTCTTATGCGGTCCCATCTGGAGGCCTTTTCCTGTACTCTGTCGGAGGTGACTGGAGGGCTTCTTCATCATCCTTGCTGCCTTTCGATGATGCATGAGTAGTTCACCACAGACCTATCCGTTTGGTTTGGCCATCTAGATTGATTTGTCTTGCAATGAGAGAGGTGCTTTGTGATGGGTTCAATCTTGCGGTGTTCTATATCCCAGTGATAGAAGGGACAAGACAAGTATTTGTATTATTTTCAATAAGGATAAAATGATGGGGTTTATTCATATTAATTGGGTTTACTTTGTCTACATCATGTCATCTTGCTTAAAACGTTGTTCTGTTTGTCATGAACTTACTATCCTAGGTGCATGTTGGATAGCCACATCAACATTAGTCATGTTTACTTTGTAAACGATGGGGTTTACTCTATTTGTTATTCAAATGTTCCTCGTGAACTTCAGTCATGCGCTGTTGTTAGGAAATTTCTAGTAAAAAATACCATGCAAGCACACATGAAGTTACAAGCCAAAAAAAAAACTTCCTATGCTATTAAAGCGTCCAGGGAGAATTCCCCTTTTCTACCATGAAGGGAAAAAAACTTTGCTTGGTTTGAAAATCTTGAGACATGCGGTCTCATAGGGTTTCAGATCTAAACAATGCATGTGGCAGCCGCCTTTGGGACAGCTCTCCACACGCACGCTGAATTAGTACAGTCAAGTCTGAAAATGCCACTTAAGACCTTTTAATCTCCTTCACAATCAGTTTCCCACTTGTTACTCACAAAGTCACAAACAGAGGAGGGCATGCATGATACTAGTACACACATGTACACACAGCACAGTTTAATCATCTTCTGATCATTACCTCAGATAGGTGCTGGACAGGAGTAGGCAAGTATACTACTGGTGCACGGGAAGTATACTACTGGAGACCACCGCCTGGCGTTGCCGAATACTCGTTCCGTCCGGAAATACTTGTCATCAAAATGGATAAAAAGGGGTGTATCTAGAACTAAAATACATCTAGATACATCCCATTTTATTCATCTTGATGACAAGTATTTCCGGACGAAGGGAGTACTACCCATCACCACATCGCTTTCATGTTCCCCAGACTAAACCACGCAGGGAACCCTACTACTACGGAGAGCATTGCCCAATTATTTGACAGTTTTTTTTTGGCCACTGGTAAAGAAAGATATTTCCTTCCATTTCGGTGAACAGCATTTGCCCAAACTTCCATTAGGCTGGCAGAAATGTTAGTGCCACTTTGAGGCTGGCAATTATTATTCACATAATACCCAAGCATAATAAGTGTATGATTTTTTTGGTTGTTCAGTTAAAAAGTAGAAATTTCTTAATGGAACATAGGAAAGCACATTATTCATGTATCATATACCCCAACAATTTCTTTACCTTTCGTCGTTAGGACAATTGTCGGCCATATAACGGCATCTCCAAGGCGTACCAGGTACGCGTTGTCCGAACCGCGGAAGCCATCCAACGCCGACATGTATCGGTCCGCGGGCCGGTTCGGACGCAATTTATCCCGCAAACCGGACACAAAGTGTGGGGAAGAGGGGGGGGGGGTCCAGACTTCTCCCAAGTCTGCTTCTGACCGCCCTGGCCCACCAAAAATATGTCACTGCCTGTCCCGCGCTTTCCTACCGATGCACGCGCCGCTTGCCGCGTCGCATTCATGCCGACCCAGAGCATGAGGAGGACGACATTAATGCCGCAATATGATAGTAGGGAGGGAGGGGGACGCTGACCGACGTGATCTCTTGGCAGCCACCGCTTCATTGAAGATGCAGGTTCCCGAGGAACCAACTCCGGCCGCTACGCCACATTGAAGCGGCTGGCCGGCCCATCGCATGGCCTGGCCGCGGCTATTTAAGTCGCGCTCCGGCGCCGTCCACATCACGTCCTCCTCATCCTCCTCGCCGCACCCCCTCCACATCTCCGGCGATGGGCAAGTCCTCGGCGCCGGTGCCGGCAGGCTGTTCTAGGGCGGTATCTAGCGGCTCATGGAGACGCCGTCGTCCTCGTCGGCAGGCGGCCACTCGATGCGGATATCGTCATCTCCTTCAGCTATGGGGAGGACCAGCCGCCGCCACAGTCTGCGCCAACGGTGCCGGGCCAGGTCTACGTCGGCACCGACACGAAGCTCAAGGAGAAGAAGGAGCTGATGCTCCGTCTCTCCGTCGGCCACACTAATGGCCCGGCTTTGCCACCGGGGGAGCTCCTTCCCGTGAAGCCGAAGCCAGCATCCCCTCGATGCTCTTTGTCGCCGCAGCAGCGGCGTCCAAATCAGTTGCCGTGTCACTAAAGAGCGGCTCTCGCCGTCGACCCAGCGCATCGTGAAGGTGGAGCGCCGCTCGCCGCCGCCTCGCCGCGTCGTCAAGGAGTGGCGCTCGCCGCCGCCGCCCCTGTCCAAGGCGTGTGGGCACATTCTGCACTACCTCCGCGGCAACTCCTCTTCGCCGTCATCCCGGAGCACCATGACGGTGCAGGAGTACGCCGACCAGGAGCAGCGTCGGCGGGACAGGCGCAACGCCGCGCGGCGATCCTAGTTCGCGGACTCCGATGTCCCGCCGCCACACATCGCGGCGGACCCAGACCTGGCGTAAGCCTGGGCCTTGGACCGCTCTGTGACAACGTCGGAGATGGCCAAGTGCCATCTCCGCCCAGGGAGATGGCCAGGTGCGGCGAGGAATGGTACCTTGTCGAGGTCGCCGCCGCTGCCAATGACGACCCCTCCAACGACTGCCGCCCTCTCCCCCACCCACATCCTCGGTGGCCGCGGCTGTACTCTGCACGATACAGGAGGAGGCAGACGGGATCATCCGCGAGCATCAGGCGGCCGCCTGGAAGCCCTGCCACGGCGCCACAACCTTCCACGGCCCCAAGACCGATTACAACGGCGGGTCGGGTGAAGATGACGAAGCAGGAGGAGCCGGCCAGCCCGGTATTGGCTACGAGGTCACCGTGTAGTATAGAATAGTTTAGGGTTTTAGTTTTAGGTTTTTTTCCTCCACCGGACGAAATATTGTCCAGTTTTATACAAATTATCCTATTTTTAATGAAATTCGCCTGTTTATATCAAAATTCATCATGTTTGCACGAATTTCGTCCGGTTGATTTGAGTTGTTGTGAAAATGTATGCGGCTAGCGTTGAATGGCTGCGTCCATGCATTGAATTCAGAGGATAACATCCACCCCGAGGCGGACCTAGGCTCGGCCATGGTTGACACGTCTGTGCTAACATCTTTGGGGATATTGATGCAAGCAGGAAACTCAACATCTTGTCGTTCTGGACCCGGGCTCGGCCATGGTTGACACGTCACCTTACTGGTTTCGCCTTTGTCATTGTTTCTGAAAAGCTCCTTGGGTGGAGCGTCGCTAGTTCCATCGGCATACACGAGAATCCGTTGACCACACATGCATGCGAGGTCGCGAGTCTTCCATAGGAGAAAGTTCTTCAGGACGAGCTTCACATTCGATAGATGATGGGACCACCCAAGCATGCTAAAAGGAGGAGCTAGAGGTGGTGTTTTTCTATATTGTAGAGGCAGATCTAATATTAAACCCATTAAGCGTCGTGAGAAGGGCGGTCAACCAGCTATGCCACGTGGCACAAGCTGTTTGGCCGCAGTCAAAAAGTTTTTGTGATATTACTTTTACATGGATGTGAGAAAAAATTTAAATGTTTTTTCCTTTTTAGATGGAGGTGATGACCAAACATATATTTTTAAATGGAGGGCTATGCAAAGTGGCGCTCGCTGGTAGGCTGCGTTGATGATTTTCTTTTCTTTTCCACTTTTTTTCTGGATGGAGTCGAGGATTTAAAAAAAAAATTCTAGATGGAGGCGAGGACTCCGTCTATTTTTCTAATGAAAACATGCGCATAACTTTCTCTCAAGCGGCGTCACAGGGTGGCCGCCCAAGCACTAGTGATACCATACAAAGTAGAGGCAACAGATTTATTTGGGATGACCATGCCAGGGCTGAATCACTATATATCACCAAAGACTTGACATACAAGTTGTAGTTAGGTAGGATTAGCTGAAAGCTACTTGTATGCTTTATTGTGACCATCCACCGTCCCGTAGAACCCACTATCAATACTTGTATGCACGACTTTTTGTACCAATTTTTCCTGGCACATTACTAAATCTATAGGCGCTAGTACACTTTTTAATACATAGGCAAAATTGTTGTTTTGATGGATAATGCTCTTATAAAGTTCATTCATATCTGAAGTCATTACTTTATCTCCAGACCTAGAAGCAGTAGGTTTCAAACAAGCACATTTGGCTTATACAACACTGAATCTTGGAGGAGATAACATACAATACATTTAAACATTAATCTCTTAACACGTATAACAAGCTAATCGAACTTGTTTCTATAAATTATGGTCGCTGATTATATGAAGATTGATTATCATATTTTTCATTCATGGAGAAGACACTTGCTAGCTAATTAAGGTGTTTCCATGTTCGTAGCGAATTAATAGATTGAGGTCACGTACCATCTGTGGGGTATTTATTTTATACAGTCCAGTGGTATATTATTGTGTGTGTACAAATCGAGTTACTATCAAACCAGTGCACCTAGTCGTTTAGAAATTCTTGAATCATCTATGCCAATTCTGGTGCTGAAGGCCTGCACAATACCGAGAGGAATTTATGAAATTAATTAACTTAATTAGATGCAAAATAGATAAGTTTTAATTTGATATTTAATTGGAAACTAATTCTCCATCACGAAGACAAAAGTAGCAAGTTAAATTACATAAATTCTAGCGAGTAGAGAGGAGCGATAAAGAAAGAAACCTACTAAGATTTTATGGCACAAGTCTACAGCTGAGGTTGTTTTCAAACAGTTCGCCTAGCTTTCCCTTTTTTGGGTTTTGCTATGTTTCTAACCTAAGGAAATGATCAGAAAGGAATCAGTGGTTCCATATTCTCACATACGTGTACATTCACCACCTTAGTTTTTAAATATAATCGCCTTTTTGCGCCTTTTACTTCTATAATGTCAATAATTCAGATTAATGTTACACTAGAAACAAACAGTATCCCTCCAATAAGTATGAACACTAACTTTTATAGGGCTAAACGTTGAAAACGGAAAAAAAAATCTTCTGTCACAAAAAATTCAGAAACTAATGTTTTTAAGTATGAATCTAATGATACAATTTTTGTGCCATCTAAACTATATTCTATGGGTCTAAATAATTATTGGTCAAATTTTGATTCCTAGGACTCATGCGCGCCTTACATTTTGCAAAGTTGATGTATTTACTAGTCGCAAATGCAAAATGCTACACTACATATGTACGTACCCGGGAGAGTATGGTGTAAAATATTTTGTGGCCAACAACAGAGTGATTCGCGTTGATAATGTTGGCCCCTTCTTCCTCCAGGATGGTGAGCACCTCATGGAGCTTGATCGGCTTCTCTGTGTTGCATATCATCCTCACCTCCATGCTTGAATCATTAGGTTGCCGTACCTCCAATACCGGTGCCGATGCCTTCAAATACATTTCCCTTTCCGGTGACCCAGCACCGCTACTCGTGGTAGAGGGGATCGAGATGCCACTAACTCCTTGTAAGGTAGCCATTGCTAGCGCAGTGGTCTTCTTACGTTGAAGCTCATCAACCCTCTCCTTGAGCATCTTGATGTATGATGCTGCCACATCTAGGCTGCCTAGCTGGGTCATTGTATCCTACATACATATTTAAGATACAACAATGTGAAACGATTATGGCAGCAATTTTTTAATTTGATAACATGATTTCCTTAGCCCAGATAGCCCTTCCTTTCCATGATAATGGAAGAGTTGTCTTTTTTCTGGTGTATATATGGTACTGCAAATGATTACACATAACAAGCATTTTATTTATATTACGGAATTCATCCCATGTAAACTAGTTGTTGGTTTGCTTTAATCCACAATTTGCTTATACTTTGCAGTTATTTTCCACCGTGCGTCAATATGTCATGAGCTTGAAAAGTAGTTCACCTCCATGAATGGTTTAAATAGAAGTTTCCGCCACATAGTTAGCCGAGAATGTTTTGCACGAACATTCACATAAGCAATCCCGTCTCATGAATACGCATAATAAAACAATATTATATGCATTCTCTTATTTGTGAATATGTAAATTTAGAGCAGGAGGAGTTTTGCAAGAATGCAAGATGAACATAATAATTCTTGCAAGTTGCAAACTCAAAGACTTTGTATTTCCAAAGTGACTCTAGCTTAGATATTTCCTGAGAACATTGGGCTATATTTTCATAATATGGCTGAAAAATGAAATGGGTTGTGGAAACCAACAATGGCTGTACCAAGATCCAATTCTTGTGGTTTCAAGCTTCACAAATGGAAATTTTGTAGAAAAATTTAATTGGAATAAAAACTATCATAACTTAGTTGGAACATGTTTACTTTAGCAGCGCTTATCTGGAACATATTCTTGTGATGATGCATATTTTATTTTACGGTGGTCTTCCACTTGCAAAATTCATGCCTCGTCACATGACTATACAGCTATAGCGTGGCTACGCCAACACACTCCAAGAAAACTTAATGTCCATAGAACTCAATTTCTCTGGCCAGTTTAATACAACATTTCAAGTGATGAGAAGGGCTATACTAAGGGCCATTACATTTATTTATTTTCACTTATGAGGGTAACTGGATCTATATGCTCTATATAGTAGCTAAGGTGAAAATCAATGCCGAACAAATTAACATTTACCACCTAAATATTCAGAATATATATAGAAACTCATTCTTTCTGTGGATTGGGATGAGATCAAAATATAAACAAGGAAAATTGGAGAGGAAAAATAACATGAGAAGATAAGTGTGTTCTTAATTAGTTCCTACATCGTGGGGGTTGTGTTCTTTGGGGATGAGGGACGCGAGCTTATCGCAAAGCCCCTTCATGCGCTGCCTCCTCTCCTTCTCCGAGTCCTTCTTCTCCATCAGTACCGCCGCTGCCGCCGTCGCCCCTGCTGCGCCGCCGCTCGCCCTGGTCCTCTTCCCGCCCCTCGACGGCTTCGCCTTCACCACCATCTAGCTCACGAGGTAGGCAGAGATCGATCGGCATGCCAATTTCAATGGGTGTGGTTCAAAATGCAACCAAAGAAGAAGAAGAAGAAGAAGAAGAAGAAGAAGAAGAAGAAGAAGAAGAAGAAGATACCGAGTTGCAGGCAGCAGCTAGCTTCATGGCGTCAGCTAGGCAGGATACGATGGAGGTATAAGAACAAGTGCGTGCGTGGCGTGGCTACAAATAGGATACGATGGGAGTATGGGAAATATGCTATAGTATATAGGAAGCTGGCTAGGTGTGATGCAGTAACAAAATACGTGTATTTACATTTTGTCCAAAGGAAATGTAGTACGTACAGATGCTATTGGTTGGAGAGGGTGTGTGGCTGCAGATCGACGTGTGATGTGGTACGTACAGATGCTATTGGTTGGAGAAATATCAACGACACTGCATTCAATGCGGTGACAGCAGCGTGTATATGGTTCTATTGGTTAAAACGAGAGGGAGTGGGCTGTACAGGAACGTCATGCATGATTGAGAACAAGTGGGAGAGTTCCAAAATAAGTGTTTCAACTTTGTGCTGACGAATAAGCATTTTAACTTTGTATTAAGTTTAGTATAAATTTAGTACAAAGTTGAGACGCTTATTTTGGGAAAGAGAGAGTATGTACCTAGGCACTGTTGCTCTTCACCACAATAACACTTGCTACTACTACCAAAGATCTAAAACCGGTGATTCAATAAAACTTGCTACTAGTACTACTAATAACAAAAATGGTCATGCGAATATAACTGCAACTGCCTTTCGTTGGTCCACTTTGAAATGAGGAATTATATATTTTTTGCTCGCACCAATTGATATTAACTTCTATGTTCGCGGACAATGGTTGCTAACTAGATGTGGTTAGCTCTAAAGGACAATGTTTAGAGAAAATGCGTCGCAAGAGTATGTGTCACGGGGATTTTAAAATGACTTTGATGCCGTTGGAGGCAATGCCATTGTAGACAACCTAGCTAGGCATGAGCTTTTGATATTTGTTTTCACTTTTCAAACCTGTGTTACATAGTAAGAATCACTTCGCTGGCTAGGGCAAAAAACAGCATCAATTAGATGAGGTATCATTACTACAAATTATGCGCTGGAGTTGGTCCATTCAACCCTTTTTTGTTTCTTTCTTTGTGTGAAAACAAATATTTGTAGTAGAAACTTGAAATTAACTTAATTATCACTGGTTAGGCTTGTCAATATCCACCTAGCTTAAGCTTTTGATTTAGCCTTTTTCTAACGGATTTGCTTCCGACTAGTCGACTAGAATTTTTATCTTTGTTAGTTGACTAGTATTTTGGCAAAGTTTCAATTGATTTATTTATAGTTGCATTCGACATCAGATACATGTTTCAAATGCAAGTGCTATATTTGTAATGCAGATGTGATATATATTCTAAGGAAAAAGTGTGTAACCATAAAAAATGGTTTTATTTGATGGAATCATGTTATGTATATTATCATTTACATCCACATATATGTTGTGGTTATATTCATAGCTATCCAGCTGGTCGATTTCAACAACCAATTGATACCACGCTAATATTACAAGTCCGCCGATATGTTGAAAGAGATAGCTAGTTAAGCAATTAGCAATAGGCCAAAATAATTGCACAATAATGTGTTGCTGGGTAGATGTGCTTTGTGCTAGAGGTCACTGTATATACAGAACGCACCAAGAGAGTATGTGTGGTGATAACTTATAAACGATGTGGATGTCCATTGCGGCAACAGCATTGTAGATAAACAAGCTAATTCATGACTTCAGATATTATTATTATTATTCCTTTCAAGGCCATTTTCTGAAGCATATCACAACCATATTGAATGGTAGATAAACCTCGATCGACTAGATAAGATTCGACCAGAGCAAATCTTTTACTGGCATTGGACCATCCAACAAAGACTGGTAGATAGCATGTCAGCTACAACATTTGGACATATAAGGGGGAGCGGGCCTCCTCGATGCAACCCTTTTAGTTCGTTTGTTTCCTTATTTGGAAATCAAGAGTTTGCAGTAGAAACGTCAACTTTACTTTACTAAAATTAATAGCTATGTTTCTTCAAGTTAATCTACCTAAAATTTTGGTTTCTACTTTTCTATAAAAGATTTGCTTCCAATCAATTGACCTGATTTTCGTTGACTAGTTGGCTAGTTTTTCTTTGCAATTTCAAAAGATTTATATTCGATCCGCAGTTGCACAAAATAAGCAAACCGCTACATCTGCAATGTGCATCCGCTACATAAATCCGATTTTCTTGATTTGATTTAAAACCAGTCGATACTTTTATTGTTCTCCGGAGCCGCCCCTTTAAACTATATCGATTGCACTTTTAAAAATGTGCAACTGTATTCATTTGAGATTTCATTTGTAAAGTTGCACGTTTACGGACTTGATAATGGCTGTGGTGGCTAGCTCGTGCGAGAGAAGCGTGCGTAGAGACTGTCAGACTGGAGAGAATAGCAGCTGACGTGCGCGAGAGAAGGAAGCAGAGCAGCGTGCGTAGGGGCCGGTGATGAAAGCAGGGGTGACGTATGCACCAAGTGTAGCAGTCAAACCTTAACTATTTTTGGTGTGGTCGCTCCCTCTCAGCAAGTCCATTGAAGAAGAAAGGACGCAGCCAGATCGACTTCTGGCTCACTGACGCTCGTCGACCTGCGTGGCTATCTGTCTGTGCTGCAGGCAAGGCGAAGAAGCTTGTCCTGTGAATCTCCATCGGTATGATACTGTGACAGATATGGAGCAACTTATCCATCGATTTCTGTCATATCAAGATATTCTTACAAAATAGTTCGGTGGTGGTTTCTTCTGCCGGAAACAAAAAAAGGCATTTGCATGGTTTCCGTCCTGCTTGCGGAGGGGAATAGAGAGGGATTGATCTAATGCGTTGGATATTGTATTGAGCCTCTCAGGCCGGAAATCCCTTTTGGAGCTCGGGCTCCAGTGAGGCCTCCAAATTCAAATTTGAAATTTCATTGAAATTTGTATTTTTACATTTCAAAAAAATCTGAAAAAAATTACAGATATACATGAAGGCATAATACACACGTGTGTAAATTTTCAGTTCAAAATTCATTGAAATGAGGGCTGTGCAAAAAATACAAATCTGGAACTGTTTAACACATGATACTATTCATCCTCCCAGGCCATAGATTTGTCTTTTTTGTACAGGTCGCAACTCAAGGTACTTCATCATGAATTTTTGCACACATGTGAGTTACATCCTTACATACACGCATATTTTTTTTCAGAATTTTTTGAACCATAAAAGTTTGAATTTGAATTTTTCAAAAATAAAGGCCTCCATGGAGCTCGGCCTCCAAAACGCCTTTCTCCTCTCAGGCAGCTTATATAAAGTAAAAATAAAGGCCTCCATGGAGCTCGGCCTCCAAAACGCCTTTCTCCTCTCAGGCAGCTTATATAAAGTATAAGGCTTGAAGAGCAAGAAGTCTCTCCTATAGATAAGGCAGGACATAATTACAAATCACAGTCTACCAAATACATCTATAGAGATACTAAGCTCCCACGATTTGAAGTGCTATGGTACTCTGGGGTTTGTGGGGTCGTTGTGGGACCTGCATGTAAGGTTGTTTGTTGCTTAGTTTTATTTCCCCTTCTCTCTTTAATTTTTTTACAGGTTTTAATTATGAGCTCTTATTACATTTGCGAACATTAAAAAGAAAAAATAATTTACATTTTTAGCTTCATTAATATTTATTACATTCATGAGTATTTTGAATTCATGTATATTTTTATAGTTTGTCAACATTTTTAAAATTTGAAACTTGTTTAATTTGCAAAAGTTTTTTAATCCATGAATATATTTTAAACTCATGAACATTTTCTACAATTCATGGTTTTGTAAATTCACATATTTTTGAAAAATCCTTGAACATATTTAATATAAACTAACCTATTTTTTAAATAGTCCATTTTTCTGAGCGAGCAGTGGGGCGAGTAGAAAAAAGCTAACCGACTAAGAGGAATAGGGAGTCAAACTAAGTGAGCGGGAGCTGGTGGGCCGATCCATGTGAGTGTTATAGCAGCAATTCCATGATTTTAGCGTGGAATAAGACCTCTCAAGAGGCTCAAACGAACGCCACCAACTGGCACTGAGACGGACACATGTAAAGACACCATAACAACCCACCAAAAAACTTCATTCTCCTCTAGGAGTATTGTCTCCAACAAGAACTCGACACAATATACAAATGAAAAAACAGCTTCATAACGTAATAAAAACATAAGTCAACATTGATAAAATCCAAACATAACAACCGATCGTGGCACTCTACTAGATATAAAAGAATTAATCTCACGAGTGAAGAACGGCGCGGCGAAGCGCGTGTTAGCCTCTAGTAGATATGCCTATATACTCTAACATCCCCTAGCTGTTGTAGTGGTAGTGTCGTAGACAACAGGTGAGTCGCGGACGGTCAGACTGGAGAGAATTGCAGTTGACGAGCTGACATCCCCCACAATCGTAGCATGAGCGGCGTGGACGATGTCACGTCACATATGCGTTGATTGTATAGGGACCCGACGAGTTGCTCAAAGAAGGTGGTAGCCCTTTATGCGGATGTCGATGTAGCCAAGAGTGTAGGGTGGTGTAGTCGTCATCGAGGTAGCCCTACAAAGAATGCCATGGTCAATGTCAAGTCGGGGTGGGCGGTGTCGAGGTAGTGGCGCACCGGGAAGAAGACGGTGTTGACGAGGCGTCGTGCCGGGTTTGCCAAGCTTGGGGACACGACATGGACGAAGGCATGTGTTGGTGTTGCCAGCACTGGGCATGTGTAGACGGACGAAGTCAATGTTCATGAGGTGGCGCACCAGGCATGCCAGGCCCGGGGACACGTCGTGGATGAAGGCACGCATCGGTGTCGCCAGCACCGGGCATACATAGACAGGTATCATCACGATGTACGCCATGTTGAGGGGGCTAGTAGAGGAGGACTCGACGATGATAGCGGTGCCAATTGGCATGGGGCCGATGTCGTCCGCAGCCGATGATGAGCTGGTGTTGGAGGAAGACGAAGAGGTGGAGTGGTGGCACGCCTCGAGTGAGCAAGCGGCAGTGGCACGAGGAACAAGAGCGGCGGCGATGCTCAAAGTAGGCAAGGAAGACCCGACATCGTGAGGAAGACTGGACGCGGACGGTGGCGTTCCCGCACCTATGGAGGCGGTGTGACGCATGCCATGTGAAAGTCGACGCTAGGACGGCGGAGTGGACCGTGTGCCGCGGAGCTACGACGACTCGAAGGGGCGACACAGCGACAGAGCGTGGGTCGGGACTACATGGGAAAGATCACGGGGCAGTGACAAGGACCACCTGCTACGTTGGCTACGGTCCAAAGGGGCGATGCAGCGGCAACGTGAGGGTCGATGCAGCCACGGTAGGGCCTCGAAGCAATGGCGTCGACCGTGTCCCCGAAGGGGCGACGTAGTTCGTGCAGGTCGGTGCAACCATAGGGAGGACCACGGGGCAGCAGTGCTGCTGCCCGATGGGGCTACACAGCAAAAGCCTGTTGCTCGATCAGTGGCTGGGCATGTTGTACTCGATAACAGTCTTCTTGGGACTTATGTAGACACGCGCAACCAACGGGCCAGATCAGTCACATGGCGTGAATGGGATGGATCGCGGATAAATGGGTGATCAATCTGATCACGCGCGAGGTCAGAGACACCGCTCGATAGTGATGGAGTCCTAGCTGTAGCCGGCGACAACGGACGGCGTGTGGACCAGCGCGGCAGGAGTATCCATAGCATGTACGTGGAGTTCCACAGGCACCCGTGTAACAGCTTACTGATGCGTACATAGATGTATATATCCATCAGCTTCTTTTTGAGCAATGAGGAATGCTAGACCTACTAAAGGTTACTTAAGGATTTTACGTATTTGCTGATGTGGAGTATCGGGATTGAAAACAGGGGAAGGAAGTAACCTTTTATTGGTGTAGTACTATTATTTCTTTTCATAGTATTTTCTCTGTCCCGGTTTACTACAAACCCTTATATTTTAGGTTAATTTTTGAGCATATATATGGCGAACAAACTATGAGATATATGCCACAAAAAATACTCTATTTGATTTGTATTTAAAAATGGGTTTCCAGTTTAAACTTTAGTAGTCCAGTTTAAACTTTGACCCAAAAATACAAGACGTCTAATAAACAAGGACGGAGGAAGTATCAAAGATCTTGTGCGCAAGTCTAGTACTTATAGAAAGAAAAATAGTAGTTGGCATAGTTCTCTTCGTGTAGTCCATGCGTGAATTAACACGTATAAGCATCAACCCGTAGGAAAAAACACGCATAAGTTCAAAAAAAAAATATGTTTATCATAAATGAGAAAAAAATCAGGTAATTCAATCATACTTCGCCAATCAATCTGGGAAATTTTCAGCATAGGCTGCTTAGCTGTTTTAAAGTTTGGACGATTTTTGTAAGTCAGCCCATTCATGTTTATACAAAGCTGTCCAAACATTAAAATAACTAGGCACAATGGGCTGAAAATTTCCCAGATTGATCAGTAAAGATGAACTGGGTTACTGATTTTCTTAATATTCTGATATTTTTGAAAAAAATCATTTCATTCAAAATTATCAATATTTTAAATTTTTTGTGAGTTTAGCTCGGCTCGTCAAGAAGTTCCTCTAGTCACTTAAGACGTGGCACCCACATGTAATCTCTCTCATTAAGTGAATAATTATAGAAATTTGTGTTTTTGTTCCTGGTTAGAACTAGAGTTGTAGTTTTTTTTTACCAAAATTACATAGAGTTGTAATTTTTGGTTAGCTCGACCCCAAATATTGTGTTTCTTCGAAATATTAAATAGCTGCTCAAAGTTACGAAATAAATACTAATACTACATGTATCTGTCATGTCGCAAAATGTCAAAGTCAAAATCTGAACAAAAACTATAACTCTACAGGATTTTGATAGAAAGAGAAATTTATCATTGATTATCTTAATGGGCCAAATTTGCAGCCCAATCTGTACTGGCTATTATTCCTAGTTATATTTTTATTTTTCTTACATGAGTTATGCTTCAGTTTTGAACACGAATTGCCCTCCCCCCCCCCCCCCCCCCCCCCTGCCAGTTCACTTTGTAGCAGTTCATGAAATTCTTAAGCATGAGTGATACCTATTGTATATGTCTTTGTCTTATTTGTTTCCCCGAGAATTTCGTGACTCTTACGACGAGGTTTTTAGACTTAGGAGTATCAGGACTGTGCAGGAGTACAAGACAATACCATCAACAACCAGACACCCCGCCCCCATACCTGCCCCAAAAACAGTGGCGGGCTGCCTGGTCACTGGTCGGACGAAGAAACAACACCAACAGGGCTACCCGCAACAGCCCCAAATGCCCGAACTGAATGACAGTCCCCATATCCATCCCACATCTGGGGCGGATATGGGGCCGCGCCCGCCATGTCGCACTAAATGCGAGTGCCGGTGCCAACTAGCCCATATCCGTCCTCCCTCCTTGCCGCTCAAGGTCACCGCCACCAGACATAATAAAAAGTAGGTGAATCAATGTACCCTTTCAGATTCAGACCAAAAAGTAGAAAATGATTTAACTTTTTAAAAAGCGTAGGGCCATCAATGCGGATATGGAGTTTCACTATGAATCTTGTTTGTTCAGTAAACAGAGAAGATTCGTAGCAACACTCCATATCCTTTAGAAAGGGTAACCGAAGCTTACCGCTTTTGGATGATGCGGCTATTTAAGTCGGTCGCGTCGCTCCTCGCCTGGCAAGGTGGGACTAAACCGCCAACCCGGACAGTCCAACACGCATGTTACATCTACACTGGAAATCTTAAGTCCAAACAATTTATTTGGTGTTTTAACAACCCCGTCAGCCCAACACGGACTAAACATCTAGAATGATCGGCATGCATGTGTTTGCATGTATTTGGTGTTTGAAAATAGGGTTTGTGGTTGCAAATGACAAAAATAGAGGCCCGCCCATTCCTTGTTCAGGGACGCATCCAGGCTCATCCGTGGACGTATAGAGACATGGATTAGGCAACTCCGGTTGTTGATGCTCTAAGTTCTCAACTACTCCCCACTAGCTAGTCACGTTCTCTTTTCTGTGCATTTTGTATGGGTGGTATATATATATATATATTTGGCGTGTTTGTTTTGCCAATAGGAAAATGTGCAACGAATGGTTTTCTACCACATGCATGAAAAATATCTGATGGATGCATGGCCCAAAAGGAAGCAGGAAAAACTAGATCTGTTTTTTGTGGAAGCTCGCTAGCTATTGGATGGCACGGATATGGCCGGAGACATATCCTGAAGTTCTCTGTCACGAAATCCTGACAGGGGCAGGGCCGATAGATATGCACATGCATGCAGTCCAGATCAGCATTCAGCTAACACAAAAGCCAAAGCAATATCCATCTACAGCGCTAGCTACCAATGCGCAAAACAAGGACCTCGCTCAATCGAATTGAATCAGTTTGTGAGCTAGCTTAGCCTTCTTAGTGTGGTCCTTTGGATCCTATTCTGCCTGTTGTTGGCTGCATATACACATATGTGTATCAATAATTGAGGTTTTGCAGCAAACGGAAGGTGCATGAAGACAATTGTGCAGTGAATGTACCGCGTCCTCATCCATGGTCCACATACATAGTATATTGGGTAGTCCTGTGTTAGCATGTGTAACTTCTATCTCTTTTACGTTTACTCGACTCCATGACCATGATAACGAATCCAAGGTCCGAGACTACATTTAGAAAAAACAAGCACAATTACATTTTACGTTGTGCCTCATATACCGTGACAGCGCCATTGGTATAGCTCCACAGGCACGCTGAATTGTTAGTCTAGTCTCTTCCTGCTGATACAGGCTGAGTCAAGTTTAAAAATGTCACACGAGACATTGTTAATCAGCTTCACAATCAGTTGCCCACTTGTGACTCACAAGTCATAAGAGCATCTCCAGCCGTACGGCCCCCCAAGGCGCTGAAAAATAGCGGCCTGGGGGCGAGCCGGCGCTAGTTCGGCCCCTGGGGTTCGGTTCGTTCCCAGTCGCACGCCCACGGTCGCCGCGGGTTCGGCGAATTTCGTCTTGTTTTTTTTCAAACTGAGCGAGTTTTGCATGAACTCTACCATTTTTCGTCCAAATTTATACAAAAGCGTAAAACATGCGTGAACTAACATAAAAACGAACTTAAAACGCCTAGCTAGTGCCGCCACCGTCGCCACCGCCACCTTCTACATGCCGAGAAGCCTGTAGAAGCGGGTGTTGTCGTCGCCGCTGCCGCCGTCGTCGTCGCGCGCCTCGCCAGCGGTGTCCCTACTGCACCCCTCGCCCGCGGCGTCCCTGCTGCACCCCGTCGCCCGGGTCGCCGATAGCGCATGACGGCCCGGCCTCGACCTCGTCGTGGCTGTCGATGACGATAACACCGCCTTCCTCGGCGCGGCGACGGGCCTCAGCGCGGCTGCGGCCCTCGATCTCCAGGTAAGCCCGACGCTGTTGGCGCACCTGCTCGCGGACGTAGTCCTCCCTCGCCCATTTGAGGAAGGACACGTCGTCGGGTGCCACCATGCCGGCGTGCTCCGGCTTCACGGGGGCCATGTCCGGCTCGGGCTTCGGCCGGACAAGGCGAAGGGAGCGCCTCGTCGGTGCTGTCGCAGGCGACGACTCGTTGATGACGAGGGCGCCGCTCCGCGCGCGACGCCTGAGCGGTGTCTCCTCCGGCTTGGGCTTGACTGGGCGGATGGCCGGCGAGCCGGAGCCCGGCGAGGAGGGCGACCCCGGCTCCATTCGACGCGGTATCCAGGAACTACTGCAGCGGCGAGAGAAGGAGGGGCGCGCCGGGTACTCCAGCCGCAGCACGTTGCCGGTCTCGATGTGGTCGAGAACGGCGTCGAGTGTGCGGCCGGGGATGCCCCACCACTCGCGCCGTCCTTCGGAGTTGAGGCGGCCGCGGGGGATGACGCCGTTGGTGGAGGCGATCTGCTCCTCGCGGCGGGCCTGAAAGTACAGCGTCCACAGCGTTTCGCTGTCAGGCGCGTACCTCGGCTCGTTCCGCTGCTCCTCCGTCAGCAACGAGTGTATGCGGGCGATCTCCGCCCGCCGTGCAGCTCCTTCGGGGACGGGCGGTACCGGGACGCCGCCGGCGCTCAAACTCCACGCCCCCGGCACGCGCATGTCGGGCGGTGCCGGGTACTCTGCCTCGTACAGAAGGCGCGCCTTTGGCTCCTAGAGGTGTCGGCGGCCAAAGCCATTCGCCGTTGCGTCGTCGCCTGGGTATCTCTCGGCCATTTCGCTCGTCGGCGGTGGAAGGCAGTGGGGGGAGAGCTCGTCGGCGAGAAGAAGGCTTTCGCGGGAGGGAGAGGGGGAGGGTGTGGTGCTCACCGGCGGGGAGGGGCGCCTTTTATAGCTGGAGCGGGGGTGGCGGTGGGCGGCATGCGGGCGGACGCGTGGCGCATGCGAGCGGACGCGCGTCAGCGGCGTCTTCACTACGCCGCCCGTGAGCGTCAATGGAGGCTGACCGGCGCGGCAGCGCGGCAGCCCGGCAGCCTTCGCATTGATTCCCGTGGGAACCGAGGCGATGGGGTCGACGAAGCAGCTGTCTCGCTGACGTGGCGGGCCCGCGGCTGCTTCGCGCCAAAAACGCTCGCCCCGGCGCCCCCTAGTGCCACTCGACACGTCGGGTTCGGCCTGGGTGCGCCGGCGCTGATTTCGGTCCAAACCGGCGAAAAACGGGCTCCTGTGGGCGCGGCTGGGCCGATTTTTTCTGCGCCGGCAGAGAAAAAATGCCTGGGGAGGCCGTTCTGGGGGCGCGGCTGGAGATGCTCTAAGTTAGGTAAGGACTAGGCAAGCATTGTTGTACTGGAACCAGTGGATACCACCAAACCCCTACTATGGAGACAGTTGTGTTGAGCATTGTCCAATCAGTTGACCTATTTTCTTGTTACTGGGTAAAGAAAGATATTTTCTTACCCTGTGACGCCGACCCTGCAAACTTCGTTTTGATAGCGAAAACAATTAGTTTTTATTCCAATCACCAATGTATATGGCAATGATTTTACAAAGTTTAGCACCGCAGATGCTGTCATTAAGCAAACGGATTTGATGGGGTTACAGATTTGGAAGATGGCCAATTCTATGCTGAAATTTTGAAAAGGGTGATTTTTTTTCAGTCTTGGTCGATATCATATCGCTGAGATCTTACATTAAGATCTTTGCAAAAAAAATCTTCTGTTTTTTTTTCTTTTCTCTCCTGTATGTTATGCCACTTGACTGATACTTGATTAAATCTCAGTCGAGTGAGACCTAGTCACACCCTTTTTTTAGCTAGTACAAAAAGCTATGGGGCCTTGACAATTTAGGAATCTTTATTTTTTTTCCCTAGGATTTCAGGCGTAAGCCAAGGGGATGTGGAAGCCGCCATTGGTACAGCTCCATCCACATGCACGCTGGATTAGTCAACTCTCCTTTTATTTTGGTGAACACACGGCGAGCCAAGTCTGAAAATGTCACTTGACCCATTTTAATCACCTTTGTCTTCTTCAGCTAGACTCGAGTAGTGAACGCACACATCCAAAGTCCATGGTTCATACTAATGGAGAATCGACTGAAGCAGCATGTCATGTATCCATCATCCATTTGGGTGTACACTGCTGCCTGAATCCTCATATTTGCATTCCATAGGAAAAACGTACATGCTTCTCGTAGTACGTATTAACGCGTAGCATATTCGAGTCGGAGTGTGTGCATTATCTTGGACTATATGGGACTATCGAAATGATGTGGTTTTTAACATACAAACCATCACAAAAAAATTGCAAATCATCTATCGGACAACTGGCTGGATCCGTACGTGGTCGTCACTCAGCCATGCGGAAGCCAAGGAGCATATGGCGTATGGATGCAACCGTTGGGAGACGGTAGCACGGGATACTTACAGTCGGTTTGGATGTCAGTCCAATAATCGGATAAGTGTTTAATCATCTTGTCCTATTTGTGCCGGTTCTGACGATTTTTATTTGATTTCACTTCAGATCATCTTGCGAGCATGTATCAAAATACGTAATTGATGTTTACTTGGTTTAATCAGATGATTGCATATCATTTTAATGCAGAGCCCGGGGTAATCATTTTTTCCCAAAATACATATTAACGCGCTGCATGAATTTTTCTCTGCTTGGTGGAAGGGGGAGCGGGGGCTGGGGGAGGGGTTGTTAGCGCCTCAGTGGCGGACAGCGAACCCCATCGATCAGAGAAGCAGGAGGGCACGCATGGTACAACATATGGCCGCAACACATGTGCACGTACAGTTGATCATCCTCTGCTTGTTACCTCCCTCAGATAAGTACAAGAGAAGCAGCAGTGGAGTGGAGGCCACCACGGAGCCATTTGCCAAATACTGCCCATCACCTAGCTAGATCGCCCTCACGTCGCCCTGGCAGTTCTGCAGAGCATTGTACATATGTCTTACCATTTGACCCCCCTTTTTCTATCACCAGTAAAAAAATAACTTCTTTTTGTTTCTACTCAGCAGCATTTGCCAAATACCCCCTCGAGGCTGGCAAAAACACTTGTGCCACATTCAAAAGACATAGCAAAATTCAACACCGGAGAGGCCGACAATTGCTCAAAGAGTGTTAGATTTGTTAAAGTTTTGAGGCAGGAGTCATTTTGGGAGTGTTAGATTTGTTAAAGTTTTGAGGCAGGAGTCATTTTGGGCCGAGCTTTTATAAAAGGGCCAATTTAATAAATCAATTATCACATGCTTAGATTTTTTTTTTGAAAAGGGAGGATTCCCCAGCCTCTGCATCAGAACGATGCATACGGCCACAAACACACACACACACACACACACACAATCTCTCAAAGAAAAAAAAATTATCTAGTGTCACAATTTCTCAAAGAAAAAAAGATTATCTAGTGTCACATTCTGTCGTAACCTAACATGTCGCGTGTGTGTGGCATTTTATACACGGATGGTTTGACTTGGTACATATGGATATACTTGCATTCACACTACTGTACTGACGTTGACATGCATACGAGATGCCAATTCACCATACTTTGGCACTCTATGGTACTGCTAGTGGCAATTAATTAGAGATGGAGTAATGTGTCATGGTTTTCCTGTGACGGAGCACGGCGAGAGCGATATAAGATTAATTTTTAGAACAACCACGCAGGCGAAGAAGGATGGAGTTACATAAATAGACGTGACATTTTTCCCGCAAATAAAAAATAGACGTGACATTTTTACGCATATAAGTCACCTTAGGAAATTGTGATAAGTCACATTTACTACAGAAGTTTTGTAACTTAAACTGTACCATAAAATACATACTCTTACTACAGAAGTTTCATAACTTATAAACTGTATCTCAATCTTCACATGGTAACTCATTTTTATGATTCTCGCCAGACCACATGTGGGTAATATTTATGGATGTTATTAAAGGGAAATTTTCTACATATGCCATGTCCTTCGTTGGAGTAGTCTAGCATAAAGTTATTTTGCTTTCTGATGAAGGAACTGTTAGTTGTACCAAGGTATTTATTGTCGATGATGGAGATCCACCAAAAAAAATAACAGCAAAATTAAAATTTAAAAATTAAAATTAAACAAACATTCTAGATTTATGCATGACTGGAGTAGGTTTTAAGCAAGAAAAGTGAATGCAATTTTCAACAAAAAATTGTGATTATCATTTTTGAGAATAAAGTTGTGAGTAGCTAACAACCAGTCTCTTTCACTTGCTAAATTGAAACAATTAACAAATGTGTGTTCTTTCCTGGTAAGCTTTTGGCCCACCATAGCAAGCTTGCCCCATCATTCACTCTATTGACACCGAAGAAAGTGAAGCAGCTAATGGGCCCAAAACCAAGAGCCATCACATGATAGTATTCAGCACGTTTACATGCATGGATGCAGTAACATCTGCCTATCACTTTCATCAATCTCTTTCTCTACTTTGGAACGGCATATAGAGTATTTGCTGAGACTTACCGTAAAGGATACTCCTTTTTTATTATACTACCGTAATCCACATGGCCACATATGTACTTTCTTCTGCTTTACTATAGTTTGATTTTGCCAAAGAATACCAATTGACTTAATTGACAACATCTCTCAGTCGTCCGGAAACACTTGAAACATTGATGCCAATTCTTGAGCTGAAGGCCTGCACAAGATAGACAACAGAAATTAATTGATGCAATTAATTGACACGTGTGAATTTCATGGAATAGATAATAAATTAGTTCAATATGTAGATGTAAATAAGTCCTTCACCACGCAATTAAAATCATTTTCCAATTGTTGTAGACTAAATTTAACACATAAATTCTAGCGGGTGGAGACGGAGGAAGAGAAAAGGAAGAAATTAAAATTTGTATGGCACATGTGTTAACTTAAGGTCATTTTCAAACTTGTTGGTTACCTTTCACCAATTTGTCTCGCTCTACATAGAAACGAATCTGCAGTTGCCATTTTTTCACACATATGTGGATGCATCCGCTTTAATCTTCCCTTTGTGCCTTGCACTTGTATACATAATAAAATTTACTTGAATACTTTTCTGACTGCTCAATCGGTTAAATATGTACACTAGAAACAAACGTAAACCGCAATAATAAATATGGGAACAATAACTAAAAGGTTGTGGTCAAAATGAATACACAGACTCGTGTGCGCCTTATATTTTACAACATAGGTTGTAATTTCTTGTGATGTTAAAAGTTATACCTATATATGTACGTACCCGGCAGTGTATGGTGTAGAATATTTTGTGGGTAGCAACAGATTGATTGGCATTGATGACATCGGCGCCTTCTTCCTCAAGGATGGTGATCACCTTGTGGAGCATGATCGGCCTCTCTGTGCCGCATACAAGCACCACATCCATGCTTGTATCATCGTGTTGCCGCACCTCCACCACCGGTGCTGAAGCCTCCCAATGTTTCTCTTGTTCTTGTGACCCTGCACCGCCACTCGTGGTTGGGGTGGTGGCGGGCGTTGAAGCGCCACTAGCCCCTCTTGCGGCAGCCATTGCTTTCGCAGAGCTCTTCCTATGTTGCAGCTCGTCGACCCTTTCCTTGAGCTTCTTGATGTATGACACAGCCTCATCTAGGCTGCCTAGCTGGGTCACTGTAGACTATATACACATATAAGACGCAAAATGTTAGAAAAATATGAGAACAAATTATTTAAAATATCAAAGGATGTTATTTTTTTACTAAGATAAGCCATCTGCTTTTGGTAATGGAAGAGCCATATTTTCCCATCTCTACACATCGTGAATGCACATAACCACACATAATAAATCTTTTGAGTTTGAAAATTATATTATTAAATCATGTCATGTAAAACTAACCATGGATTTTCATCAGACTTTTTGTTTCGACTTGGCAGAGAGATTTCTTTTTTTCAAGAACACACACGAGAGTTGCATGTCTTTTGTATTCAGAGTGGGAAAACGGTACAAAACAGTTACAGTTACGGCCAAAATACCACAGGCGGCCCTTGGCAAGGATTGAGAGAGAGTTTGATAAGCTAATGATTTATGCGTGCCAACTGAATGTCTTCGCATACCTACAAGTCATTCTCTTCTTATCGGTTGAGATTCACTTACCGTGTGATAATTTCATCCTATGTAAATCATTAATTAAATTGTATCGTCCTTACTTAGTTTCTAGTCCAGAAGTTAATTCTTCTGTTTCTCAAAAATCTTACTCGCTCCCTCCAATCCATATACTTCTCGAGGTTTTAGTTCAAATTTAAACTAAAGCCATGGCAATTATTATTGATCAGAGGGAGTACTTCATACTATCTGCATCCAACTACGTACTTGCTACATGATAATTTTATCCTATTTCTAGATACCGGTGAATTCCATTTGTCACCCTGATAGTAATTTCAAACAGAGGGATATATGCCTCCTCTTGGTAATTCGAAATCTTCTCAGATTTGTTGCTAGATATCAGTTATGTACTACATCAATTTATTGTTAGCTTGGCCTTTCAAACGTGACACTAGCTTGGTATTTCCTAGGAACTTGGGGCTGTGTATATTCAGAAAATGCCAGCAATATGAAATAGAGGTGAGGTTAACGATTTCTGTGTTTAAATGCTACTCCCTCCAATCCAAAATAAGTGTC
The DNA here is from genome assembly GCF_018294505.1 of Triticum aestivum. NCBI lineage: Eukaryota > Viridiplantae > Streptophyta > Magnoliopsida > Poales > Poaceae > Triticum > Triticum aestivum. The sequence continues at coordinate 2,298,904 of NC_057801.1, forward strand.
GTGGTTTTAGTACGACACTTATTTTGGATCAGAGAGAATAGTATATATGTACACCCGGAGGAGGGTCAAAATAAGCATATGACTGTACTGGTCGATCGGCTAATTTTAGCTGTCCATCTCAACACAATAAAAAAAGGAATTATGGCTTACAAAATCATTAATAGGTTGTACGTACATACGTCACTGTTTATGAGGAAAGCAACACATTCCAACAGAACTAAATAACCGGTCGTACGTAAAACTCAATTGCTCTGGCCCATCGTCGATTACGATATTTCATGTGTAATGAGAAGGACTGTACTTAATTACTAGCACTATTGGATAGTGGTGGATACTGAATTAGTTAGAGTGACAATTTGAAATGCCAATATACTCTGTTTACTAATTATCATTTGCCACTAAAAGAATTCGCAACAATTAAACGTGCTCATCTTCTCCTTTTTCCTGCGACAGATCGATTTGCATCCATGGAGAGAAGCAGCTAACTAAATAGGAGTATCACATAAATCAATTATGATGGAAGCGAATTAACAGCGTATGGGATGTTTGTAGTCTTACAGGGTTGGAGAAGTGTTCTTTTGGGATGAGGGAGGCGAGCTTGGCGCAGAGCGCCTTCATGTGCTGCCTTCTCTCCCTCTCCGCCTCCTTCCTCGGCACCACCCTCGCCGTCGTGCCGTCCCTCGTCCTGCCCCTCTTCCTGCCGGTCGGTTGCGCCTGCAGCTCCATCTCGAACTCTTGCGCGCAAGGAGTTGCACAAGAACTCGCGCACAAGGTTGCGCCTGCAGCCGGCTGGTCTGGTGGTCTAGGTCGAAATGCAACCAGACTGAGTGTATGACCACAAGAGCCAACTGTTAGCTAGCTGGAGAGGGTGTTTTGTTTTTCATGGAGCAGCAAGAGGTAGGGGATGAAGAATTCTGGGAGGTGGTTGGAGGAGGAGTGTTAAAATGATGTATTTATATACCACATAATAATAATTCTAAATATTCAATAGCCACTCATAACCCTAGAATTGGACCCTACACTGACGTAAACGAAGTTTCATTTGCTCTCCACCCCGCAGTGTCCTGGTCATCCATATCCGTTCACCAATGTCCCATGCTTGCCTGGCTGTCATGGCCTCTTCATGCTTGGGGATGTTTCAACGGTGTAGCCCGCCACAGTTCCTCTGTTGCGCTTCATCGCCCCGCGTCCCATAGCGTCACCGCTTGACTCCTCCACATCCCAACCAGGCATCACCGCCTCCACATCCTCAACCCAGTGCCTTCTTGAGTCCTACAACGAGGCAAGCGCGACGACTCAAATGGTGGATCAAGAGAGGACGGAGAGAAAATTAATAAAATAAAATGGGGGGAGTTACAGGCGGGTCCCACATTCCGTCATTTGGCCTATGGGAGCTCTCTCAAGTGTCAGAAAGTACCAGAATGGCCAAACCTTATCCTTTCTCTATCACCCTTATTTCTCCACTACTCAGTTTTGATAGTCCCTTGCAACATCTGCCCGGCCCAATCCAATCTCTTTGTCGGCGCTAGTGTTCGTCTTAGTAGAGGGGGGAGAAGGTCCCTGGGTTGTCATGTATACATTAGCGATAAATGGTGTTTTGCATGTGTGTTGTCTGGCGTGATGTCGTGTCCTTGCAATCCAAGCATGAATTCTATAGAGGAAGGAGGCGGGTGGTGGTGGATCTACAGCTAGCTCTTTAAATAAGCTCGTGGGGGAATGTGATTTGGCGGTTTTGGAGGCTTTTATTCCCTGATTCTACAACCGTCGAGGCGTCGGTCGACGAGGCCAAGGTGTGCTCATTTCCAACCTACTGGAGTCCATTGCCGTGTCGGAGATGGGTTACGTACGTCTGACCTCGACAACATGCTGCTTCTCAGTCATGTGCTTCATAACTGTGGTTTGCAAGCTGTTTCGGTTTAATGGTGTGCTCGGTGATTCTATTATCGGTTATGGCAAGCTCGGACTAGTGTTGGAGCCTTGCTGATGAGTGTGGGTCACATTGCAATCTTCTTCTCGTATCCAAGGGCTATTATGCAAAGTGCTTGGATGGGTTTGTAATTTTGCTTTTTGTTTGGATTTTTCCTTAGTTGTATTCAACTCAATGCCTATAAAGTTGCTCCAAGTTTTTTGGTGATGTGTCTCTTGTGCAAAGAAAAAAAGTCTCAGAGAGGGACTATGAACGGAGATGTAAGTTGTTACTCCCGTCTTCCTACTTTATTGGGCTTATCTTGCAAATCACATCAACGAAGGAGGACCATTTATGTTACTCGTCTGTTTGCTGCTGTGCTGTTGCTATTGGTGTTTACTCGTAGTTGTGAGTAATGATGGGTTGGAACGTGTTGATTGGACACGAAGTTAAGCCCGATCCATGCATCTACTCAGTGCAGTGGGTTGCGGGAAAATTTGTGCAAGCAAGATTAGTCTAGCGAGTAGCGTGGACCGATTAATTGTTGGCCGGAGAAAGAGAGACGACGAGGGAGAGAGACACCCTGCTGCATTGTTTCATCGCATGCACGCGTCACGCCGGTGACGCGTGCAAAGCTGACGTACGCGGGGCGTGAACCCCAATATTCATCGGCTAGCTGCCTCTGATTTCTTCTGGCGATCGACCGTACATACCGGTCCATATAAGTAGCTAGGAAGCGTGCCAGGTGTCTCTGTGTGCGCGTGTAAGTATAGATCGATGTTGATGCATCGCTGCATGACGTTTGCGTGCATGACGCATGTACAACAGAGCTTCGTGGAGGAAGCTTGTTGACGCCGACACTATTTTTGTCCATCTCTCCGTGTCCGTCTTCACGTAGCTAGCAGTAACATGTCCCTTTCAGTGCAGTGCTGTCCATCCATCCATCCATCCAATGTCGTGCCACACGCATGCATGTAATATGTATGTATGGCATAGAAGTGCCAAACGATATGTAGTATGCATGGTTAAACAACATTTATAATGATATTTCATGACGCTGCCATCTTAGTTTGTTAATTAGTACTTCCTCCGTCCGAAAATACTTCTCATTAAAACGGATAAAATCGAATGTATCTAAAACTAAAATACCTCTAGATACATTTTTTTTATCCATTTTGATGACAAGTATTTCCAAACGGAGGGAATACAAAGACTCAGAGTACACAGCATGCCCTATCAGCCTGTGTATGTTGGCCCTATGGCTGCCGTGCACATTGGGGCACTAGTCCTTGACTTGGAAAAATGGTGCAATAAACGACTGGAGTATCACAAATCCATGGAATGCCTCGTCAATGCATATGGATGGCTCCAAAGGAAGCAGAGCATATGTGTGGACGCTAAGCAAGTGGCCGGATGACAACGGGTGGACGGACACATATCGTGCACACATGTGTACACAATCTCTAGCTAGGGCCTTGTCTCTCACGTGCGATTCCAGCCACACAGACAGGCGCCCAGTGGATAGATGTGCGCATGCATGCAGGCAGGCTGGGCTTTTATACTTTACACAAAGGCACAAAAGCCAGTCACAGCTGTGCAAACAGACACAACGACTAGCCACCAATGCAACATCCATCTACAGCGTATACACTGTGCACCTAGTGAGGCCCATGCTCAAAATCAAATTATGCGTAGTGTGGCCCGTCCGGTAGGCAGTTGGATCCTTGCCGGTTGGCTGCTTATTTCTGTTCAAATGATGATTAAGGCGTTTCAGCAACGGAAACAAATACATAGACAGGGACAGTTACAAGGAAGGTACATAATCGTGAGAGTCTCTCTATTTTCCTTTGTGTGAATGAATACACGCCTAAGTCAAGTCAAGTCTGAAATGTCACCCGACATCTCCTTTTATCTTCTTCACGTAGACTTTCAGTTGTGAACACAAACAGACTTGCAAAGTCTTGATTGCTCCATGTGTGTGCTCAATTAATTAGTTCATGCCATACGTTTTTTTTTGCTCCATGTGTGTGCTCCATTAGATAAAAGCAATTATAGCATAGTAATATCTGCAGTCATCGTAATACAAATGAAGTGTTTTATATATGTATTTGGAGGCTCGCCAGATGACGTACAAACTCAAAGCCACCATTTCCCAGCCTCCAAAATTTTTTCCCTTTCAAACACTTCGATTGCTTTCAACTAGAAGTGTTTGGCACATCAAGCACACATTTCCTACCCTTCATTTTCATCAGCGACGGTTGCTGTCCTGGTGCGCTGGTCCTATGGGTCTTAGCATGACGACTTCACTACTGTCTATTGCAACATGGTTTGCCCGGTTCCGATGAGGGAGGGACGATGACGGCAGCGCGCCTTTGGCTCGCTTCAGTGCTTCTAGTCGTTGGTAGGTGGTCTACGGATCTAGATGTATTTTTTTACTTCTGGTTCTCTTTGGACTACCTTGACAGTTGATGAATAGATTAAAAGTTTTTCTGGCAAAACAAATCTATCACTTTCTACAAATATATATACATCCAGGAAAAAAAAGCACAGCTATCTGCCGGGCCCCACAGACAGCTAGCACAAAAGCTATAGGGCCTTGCTCATTTAGGCCTCTGTATCTTTTTTTCCTTGGATTCCATGTGTAGGCCATGTGGATGTGGAAGCCGCCATTGGTACAGCTCCATCTCCATCATTAACCACCTTCGTTCCATCTATTCAACTGGAGAATCACCTATTTGTATGTACACTGTTGCCTGATGTTTGCATTTGATATGAAAAGCCACATGCATGTCTCTGCTCGTACATATCAATATGCTCGGCTTTTCAGTAAATTGCCTTCAGAAATCACAATCATTCACTTGCCCCATCGATCAGACAAGCAGATGAGGGCACGCATGCATGCTACCACAGACAGGACGTTGACGCAGTGCACCCCATGCATGGCCGCAACACATGTGTACGTACAGCACGAACAGTTGATCATCATCTTCTCTTTGCCTCCATTCAGATAATTGCTGGATTCACTGGAGCAGGGCAGCTGGTGTAGGGTAGGGAGTGTGGAGGCCACCACCTATATCGCCATTTGCCAAATACAGTACTGCCCCATCCCCCATGCCCTTCAGCCCGTGAAGCAAAGCAAGGTCCCTACAATGCAGCAGACAGGCAGTTCTGCAGAGCATTATGCATATGTCCTACCACCATTGCAGGTACTCGTTTTTTCCATTCACTGGTAAAAATGGTAACTTCTTATTTCCCTTTCTACCAAGCAAAATAATTTGCCAAATACCCCTCGAGCCTGGCTTAAATATTAGTCCCACACTCTCAAGACATAGCCAAGTTCAACACCGGAGAGGCCACCATTTGCTCAAGCAGTGGTGCTGAATTTATAAAAGTTCTCAAGCAGAGACATTAATTCTTGGCCCACGAGCTTCTGGAAAAGAGCCAAATTAATTTGGCAATTATCACGTGCATAGATTATCTAATGTAACATTCCATTGTTCAACTGACATGTCGCTACGTATGTGTGTGTGTGTGTGCGCGCGCGCCATTTTATACACGGATGGTTTGACTTGCTACATCATATGAGTTGTCGATTCATAATATTTCAGCACATTACGGTATAGCTAGTTGACGGTGGAGTAATGTGTCATGCCTTTCGTGTGACGGAAGTCAGCGAGAGCAACATTAGTATAGCTAGTTGTAACAACATATTTATGGGCGAAGGCACTAAAAAAATAACCCAACAAATTTTACACACTGAATTTAAACAAATACTGGAGCTTCATGCTTGACACGAGTAAGTTATAAGAAACCAAAGTGGATACAATTTTTAAGAAAGTGGTGATTCTCAAAAGTGCCGATTAGCTAGCAACCAATCACCTTCACTTCTTTGTCTTCTTTTTAGAGAAACGTTATTTTCGATTGCTAAATTTATAAAATGAACAAACGGACGTGTTCTTTCCTGGTGAGCTTTCGGCCAACCACATCAGGCTCTCCCCAGTCATCCACTCTCTTACGACGAGGAAGAAAGTGAAGTATTGAATGGGTCCAGAACCAAAAGCCGTCACATAATAGTATTCAGCATGTTTACATGCATATGGATGCAGAAACCTCTGCCTCTCACTTTCATCCATCCCTTTCTCTAATATTTTCTCGGTCTTACCGTATATTATACTCCTTTATTTGATACTTTAGTTAGCATATTTTTTGACATACTCCTTTGTTTGATACTTTAGTCAACATATATTTGTTTCACATGACGCCCACATGGCCACATATTGTATTTTTTTTCAGTTTTGCCAAGGTTTGCTTTCGCCAGAGGATACTAATTAACTTAACTTTCAATCTCAAGGTCTGGATGTTGTGGGAACAAGGTTCATTCCCCTAAATAATGAATTTCGTCTTACCCTATATATTGTATATAGTTGCCTGAAAAAACAACAACTCCTGCATGGTATATATAGTTAATGCTAGAATAACTTACAGTATTGACCCTCTTTTGCTCCCAGATGTGCGATGATTAAGCGGAGCAAAAAATTAAGCAGACTACACAGTAGAAGTAAATTACATTCGAGAAAGTTGGGGATAATATTGAGCATCTGCACCATGCAATCACATAGCCAGAATATCGAGCAATACATGAATATAAGCTTATTCTGAAAATACTCCAGCAACCAACAACAAGCCGTGACAGCCCAGAAGTCAGTGAAAAATCACAGATCAGTCAACATCCTTTTCCATACATTGATCATGTTGTGAAAACAACATGAAGAAGATGTTATATAGCTACTGAAGGGTGTTCCCATCCCGTTCTTCTAGCTAATAACTAGACATATGTACCATATGCGGGATTTTCTCTTTATATATAGTTATGGGATATATATTTTATACAAACAAATTTACTATCATACCAATGCTCTCAGTCTTTCGGAAACACTTGAAACATCTATGCCAATTCTCGAGCTGAAGGCCTGCACAAGATAGAGAGAGGAAATTAATTGACGCAACTAATTAACCCATGTTAACTTCATGGAAAAGGTAGTACCAAATTATATTTATATTTAGATGGAAAGAAGTTCTTAATCATACAATTAAAGACTTTTTCCAGTCACGGTAGATTGAATTTAAGACTTAAATTGTAGCAGATGGAGGGCCGGGAAGAGAAAAAGAAAGGAATTAAAATGTGTGTGGCACATGTGTATATCTAAGGTCATTTTCAAACTCTTTATCTAGCTTTCCTCAATTTTATCTCTTCCTACATAGAGAGGAATCTACGGTTCCATATTTTTCATGTATGTGTATATGCATCACTTTCATGTTCCCTTTGTGTCTTTCACTTGTGTATATGCCATTAGTTTACTTCAATATGTGTAGGTACACTAGAAACAAACGTGAATCCCTCTAATAGATACGGACACAGAAAGTAAACAGTTATGGTCAAAACGTATACTCGGACTCATGTGTGCCTAATATTTTACAACATGGGTTGTATTTTCTTGTGCAGATGTGAAAGGCTATACCTATATATGTACATACCCGGGAGTGTATGGTGTAGAAGATTTTGTGGCCAGCAATGGAGTGATTGGCATTGACGACCTCGGCGCCTTCTTCCTCGAGGATGGTGATCACCTGGTGGAGCATGATCGGCCTCTCTTTGCTGCATACCAGCACCACATCCATGCTTGTATCATCGTGTTGTTGCACCTCCACCACCGGTGCCAATGCCTCCCAATGTTTCTCTCCTTCTGGTGACCCTGCACCACCACTCGTGGTAGGGGTGATGGTGGGCATTGAGGCACCACTAGCCCCTCTTGCGGTAGCCATTGCTTGTGCAGAGTTCCTCCTATGTTGCAGCTCGTCCACCCTCTCTTTGAGCTTCTTGATGTATGACGCAGCCTCATCCAGGCTGCTTAGCTGGGTCATCGTATCCTATATACACATTCAAAGTTCAACAGTGTTAGAAAAATATGAGAAAAAATTTCAAAGATATCAAAGGACGTTTATTTGTTTTGCAAAGATAAGTCATCTTATTTTGATAATGGAAGAACTATATTTTCTGGATCTATGCATCCTGAATGCACATGACCACACATAATAATCTTCTGAGTTTGGAAATATTATCAAATCATCTCTTGTAAAACTAACCATGGATTATCTTTAGACTTTTTGTTTCTACTTGACAAAGAGTTTGATACGCTAATGGTTTATGTGTGCCACCCAAATGTTTTCACATACGTACCTACAATTCATGCTTCCTTAACAGTTGAGAATCTCTTGCTGTATGATATTTTCGTCAAATGTGCATCCTTATTTTTTTTAATCAATGCTTCATCCATAGTTGGTTCTTAATCCCGGATTAGTTCTTCTATTCCTCAGAAAACTTCTTAATATCTGCAACGGAGTTGTACTTGCTACGTGATGTTTTGTCCTATTTCTAGCTGTCTAGTACGGCCCATCCTTCAGTTCCATTTGTCACCCTGATAGTAATTGCAACGAGTGAGATATTTGTCCTCTTAAGTAATTTGAAATCTTCTCAGATTTGTACTACAACAATTTATTGTTAGCTTGACTTTAGTTAATTTACTTTCCCTCCGTCACATATTAGTTTGTCATTGAAACGGATGTATCTCGACATAGATACATCCATTTCAGTGACAACCAATATGGGATGGAGCGAATATTATTAATAGGTAAGAAATATTTGCGTGAAAAGCCACATAAGACCTCGTACGTCCAATGGAGGCAAAAATTAACAAAGCCTTATATGTATTCTCTTATATATTTATGGATATCCGAATTCCGAGCTCAGTTTTTGAGAGATGAACAAAATGATTCTTACAAGCTCGGAACAAAAAAAAATATGCATTTCAAACATGATACTGTCTTGGATATCTCCTGGGAACTTGGGGCTGTATATTCAGAGTACGCCGGAAAAATATATCGAGGTGAACTTTAGGAATTTCTATGTTTCAATACTACAACTATTTTGTACACCTGGACGTGAGGTCCATAGCATGATTGTACCAATTGGCTAGATTCGGTTGTCCATCTCAACAGGAAAAAAAATAATGTTTACAAAGTTAATAGGTTGTACGTTCCTACGTCATAGTTCATGAGGAAAGCAACACATTCCAACAAAATTAAATGCCCGGCCGTACGTAGAACTCAATTGCCTTGGCCCGTTGATTACGATATTTCACGTGATGAGAAGGGCTATATACTTAATTACTATAGGATCTACTGGATACTGAATTGGGTAGAGTGAAATAAATGTCCATATATACACACAATAAACCCTTCTGACTAGAAGATTTCAGAATAACTAAACGTGCTCATCTTGTTCCTTTTTCTAGGCCAGAGAAGCAGCTAACAAAGTGTCCCATTCAGCTAAAAGGGTAACAAATTGTACAACATATGGAGTACTGTTCTGTGGTCTTACAGGGTTGGAGAAGTGTTCTTTTGGGATGAGGGAGGTAAGCTTGGCGCAGAGGGCCTTCATGTGCTGCCTCCTCTCCCTCTCTGCCTCCTTCCTCTGCACTACCCTCGTCGCCGTCGTGCCGCCGCTCGTCCTGCTCCTCTTCCCGCCCCTCGCCGCCTTCGCCTGCATCTCCATCTCGACCGATGGTCGAAATGCAACCAGAAGGACAGAGGGGGAGATGGGTGAGGAGGAGGAGTGAGGGTTTATGAACACAAGAAGGCAGCTGCTAGCTAGCAGGAGTGAGTGTTTTGTTTTTCATGGAGCAGCCAGATGGAGGTAGGAGAAGAAGAATTCCAAGGGATGAGAGCTAGTAGGAGGACTGGAGTTGCGTGGCTTAAATGGGAGGCGGACAGATGGGTGCTGTGTGTGCGCGCCCGCGGATAAGGGGAGGCCAGGATGTGGAAAATATGCCTAAGTAGCTAGATATATGTGTGGACACCGCAAACGAACACTCTAGAGTATTAAAATATAAGTACTTCCTCCGTTCCTAAATGTAAGTCTTTGTAGAGATTTCGCTATGGACTACATACGGAGCAAAATGGGTGAATCTACACTCAAAATGCATCTATATATATCCGTATGTGGTTCATAGTGCAATCTCTACAAAGACTTATATTTAGGAACGGAGGGAGTACATGTTATGAAATATATGTGGATGCACTTGTGAGTACACATGCACGTGAGATAGGGAGCACCAAGAAATATCCACGGCTATTATTATTATTATTTTAGGGAAATATCGACGGGTACTTTGATTCACAACCAAAACTTAATTTAACACCACACCAAATCGGTGGTGAATTATATTTGGTTGGGCAAGGTTTCCTTTGTAGCCGCTGGGTCCCTCTTGTCATAGATTCGAAAAATGCGACAGTAAGAGCAACACCAGCAAATAGCCCTTGGCATGGGCCTGATGGCTCGAACCCAAAGCCCGACAGACTGGCCGCCGGAAGCTCGAAATGTCCCTGAATATAGTTTTTGAAAATGAATGTAGTTATAACGGTGTGTGTGTGTGTGTGTGGGTGTGTGTATGTGTGTGTACACCCCCACAATAATCCTTATAATATGAAATATGTCTTAAAATACATAATAGTACAGTTTTGTGGCTAGGCTAGGTTGGGCCCGGATCGTTAGGGTCGGGCTTATCGTAGCCCAGCCCGACAAATTCCTAGGTCTTGCAGCAAGGGGCCCTCCATAGGTCCTCAGAACATCTTTTTGGTGGTTGAAGCAACAAAAACAAACAACTCTAGTTGGCGGCCTCCATCTCGCCATCCGGGAGATGTTGCAATGCCGGTGCCTCCTGCAGTTCCTCTGCCGCCCCTTCTCGGCCCGCCTCTAGCGTCATCGCCGCTCCACGCCTCCACATCCCGAGCCCACCGCATCGCCGCTTCCCCATCCTTGACGCAGCGCGTCACCGACTTCGGCAACAACGAAGCAAGCGGGGAGGCACAAGTGGCGGAGCAAGAAGAGTGGAAGGAGAGAAAAACATAACAGCATCTCCAGCCGCGGGCCCCAACATCCCCCCACCCCCAAGGCCCTTTTTCGTCGCCGGTGCCAAAAATTCGGCCTAGTCGCGTCCCCAGAAGCCCAATTTTCGCAGGTTAGGGCTGAATTTGGCGCCGGCGGACCCATGCCGAATCCGGCGCGCTGTGGGACGCCGCGGAAAACGTTTTTGGCGCGAAAAGAAGTGGTCCCACCAAGTCAGCGACTCGCCACCTTTGTCGTCCTCATCGCCTCGGTTCCCGCGGGAATAAATGCCAAGGCTGCCGCGCTGCAGCGCCGGTCAGCCTTCCGTTGATCCCTCACGGGCGGCGATGTGAAGGCGCGGTGACGCGCGTCCCCCCCGCTCCCGCCACACAGCACACGGCGGCAGCCCTCCCACCGCCCTTCCATGGCTATAAAACCCGCCCCCTCGCCGGTGAACGCACACACTGTCGCCATCGACGCCCTTCTCTTCACCTCTCGCCGCCGACGCCACTCTCTTCCACTCTCTCCCGCCGACGACAATGGTCGGGCGCTTCCCAGGCGACCGTGCGGCCGCGGACGTCTTTGGACACCGCCATCTGCACGAGGACGAGGCATGCCTCCTCTACGAGGCCGACTACCCAGCGCCCTCGGACATGCGGGTGCCGGGTACCTGGAGGCTCAGAGCCGCCGGCGTCCCGGTGCCGCCCGGGCCAACCGGAGCTGCTTGGCGCGCCGAAATCGCGCGCATCTGGTCCTCGCTGCCGAAGCCGCAGCAGAACCAGCTGAGGTACGCCCCCGACAGCAACACGCTGTGGACGTCGTACTTCGAGCAGCGCCACGAGGAGCAGATCGCCTCCACCAACGGCGTCGAGCCCCGCGGCCGCCTCAACTCTGAGGGACGGCTCCAATGGTTGGGCGTCCCCGGCCGCACCCTCGGAGCCGTCCTCGAGCACATCGAGGCTGGCAACATGCCGCGCTTGGAGTACCCAGCGCCCCCCTCCTTCTCCCGACGCCGTGGTAGCTCATGGACGCCGCGGCGAATGGAGAAGGCGACCTCCTCGTCATCGGGTTATGGCTCTCTTTCGTTCGGTATGCCGGCGCTCTGCCCCGTCAAGCCGGAGCCGCAGGAGACTCCACTTGGGCGTCATCAACGAGGGTGGCCACCCCTCTCCTTCTTCTTCCGGCCTCGTCAGGCCGAAGACTGAGCCGGGTTTGCTCCCCGTGAAGAAGGAGCACGAGGCCATGGCCGCCGACGACAAGACCGCCCTCAAGTGGGCGAAGGCGGACTACGTCTGCGAGCAAATGGAGGGCCAGCGCCGCGCCTTCGAGGAGATCGCCACTTGGCGCCGCGGACGCGAGGAGAATGGCGGCGTCATCCTCGACAACGATGACGAGGAGGCGCCCGCGCCGTCCATCCCCCCCCCCCCCCCCCCCCGCGCATCGGCGACGCTGGTCAGGGGTGCAGCAGGGACGGCGGCGGCACCCAGCACTGCGGCGACGATGACGACGGCGGCGGCGGCGACTACACCCGTTCTACAGGCTCCTCGGCATGTAGAAGGCTGGAGGCGGCGGCGGGTAGTGTTAGGCGTAGTCGTCGTTTTTAGTTTGTGTTTTTAATTTATGCTTTTAAGTTTTTGTAAAAATATCAATTAAATCGCTTAGTTTGAACGATTTTGTGTCATGTTTGGCCGATTTTATTTTTTTGAAACGGTGTCCGGGGGACGACCTGGGGGCGGTGGCTTCGAACCCGATCGGCCCCACGCCAGATCGCCGGTTCGCCTCGGGCAGCGCTATTTCAATCCCTGGTGGGCCGAAGCGGCTGGAGATGCTCTAATGAAAATAAAATTTGAGACACTGACCTAAGCTGTTGCCGCTGTGCTGTTGCTGTTTACGAGTCGTGAGTAATGATGGCCTTGGCCGTGCTGAATGGACACACGTATGTCTACTCGTGTGGATTGATTATTTGTTGACCTAAGAAAAAGAGGTAATACCACTCCAGGTACCCTAACTTGCATCCAATGTGATGATCTAATCCCAAACTTGCAAAACTAGACCAAGGCATACCTCAACTTACATCCAATGTGATGTTTTAGTCCCAGGCCAATGAGGACTCGCCAATTGGCTGCCAAGTGGCTGGGCCGGTCAGCGCGTGCAGTTTTGCACAAAACCCCCCGCCGTTTGCCTGATTCAACCCGCACTCAACCCCCCCCCCCCCCCCCCCCCCCCCCCCACACACACACACACACACCTGAATTAAGGGTGTGTTTGGATCGTGTCCTCACTAGTTTGCCTGGGCAAAATAGCTGCCTGGGAGTTGCCTGGACATCTCAGCAAAAAATGCCTGGCCAAGAACGACCATGTTTCTAGGCTGCGTTTGGTTACTGACCTGGGAACGTGCCTGTGTGGATAAATGGCCCAGGCAGTGTTTGGTTGCTATATTGCCTGGGATTGGAGATCACCGATATGCATATGCTAAATATAAATATAAATAAATATGGTCGGACTTTTCAAAAGCATAACAGAGCCAAATAATTTGATAAGCAAAAAGTAATAATAATATGAAGTTTCATAAGCATAACACTGAAGGCAAATGATTTTATAACTCTGACGATACACAGCAACATTGCTGTTGAATAACCACAGTGCATTACATTTGATTAATACTCATTGTCCAGCACATCTGGAATGCAAGAGATACACAAATTATCCTTATGGGATTAACATAACCAGAAGTCTAATTATGTATTCATCCTGATACTACCTAGAAACTTATCCAAGTCAGAAAGCAACACAGCTTTCACATTAGCATCTAATAATCATATCATGCATGCTGATACTACTTGGAAACTAAGCAGAAGGCTGTAGCAAAATAATACCACCATCAGCCATTACTTAGACATCAGTTGTGCATAGCCAAAAGCTAGTCATTGACTACTTAGAAACTAGTGTTTTGCAACCAAAAGGATCCAACAATATGGTAGACCACCAATCAATCTTACTCAGAAAGGGGTAGAGTTAACAACAGGATCATCGCTAAGGTTACTAGCAGGATCTTTGTTTCCAAGGTTACCAACAAGATCATCGCCGACACGTTTGCCAGCAGGATAATTGTCAGATAAGATAAGTATGTATACACCCAACGCTCCAGGTATTCTTGACCCATGCTGACAAGAAAACCTCGATGGACTGCAAATTCTGGCTTGCATAGATGCATCCCGACCGACATCCTCTCATCAGGTGGCAACGGAATCTTCTTGAGCATGTCCCATAAAGGAGCATTCGGGTCCTTTGGGGCTACCGTCTGTACTGGACTTGCAAGGGTTTCTCGTATGCCCATCAAAGTACTTGTGAGCAGCACATCCATATTAGTGTCATCTTGTGATGCTTGAGATGATCTTGGCTTTGACCTTTTAGCTTTATCATTTTGTGGTGGTGGCAGAGTATTTGGCTTTGCACTTTTTTTGAAACTTTTCTTGTTAGGCTTTAGAGCCGCAACATTGGACGAGGAAACTTGACTATCAGTTGCAGCAAGAGCAGCCACCGCTTCACAATCATCACTATCTGTATCTAATTTATCCGAGTCATGACCTGTTGGACCCTTCGCTTCAACAAAGGTGGACATATCATTCATCATGTCATCTTTTACCTTATCATCATTGTCAGTTTCAGCTGCAGAGAAAGGGTCTTGCATAAAAGAGCCATCTGCCGACGAGCCACTAAATAATTCCTTCAACTTGTCGTAGAACTGAATCGGTTTAGAGAGAATTCCACGATCATTGGCCTACATGAATTTTATTGTTAGTTCCACATCAGTAGTTGAACACTCGACAAATAGATAATTTGTATGAGATAATTACCGATAAGCCATCTAGAGTAGATTGGGAGAGCATCACTTGTTTGTTCACATCATCAAACCCACTGCGCAGCGGCCCCGTCGTCTGGAGCTGACTGATGCAATTTTTATCGGTCGAATTGTACAGGTCATTCAACTTTTTTTGCCTCTCCAGATCTCTATCAACCAATGGCCCATACTTTCTTCGAGACATTCTAAGACTGTAATGTCTACGTCGACGACGCCATCGGACAATGGCCAACATTACAGCTAGAACACCTAACGTCCGTCGTTTCTTGATAACATAATGGACAGATTCCGTATACATCTGAATATTAAATGAAATAAATGTATAAGAAACAAGTGAGATGTACATATATGTAGTCAGTAGAACCAATAATAGAGAGATTGTTCTATGCTAGATTTAAGATTACATGCGTGCACACATATATGCAAAGTACTGCTAGATTATTACTCTAGTAAGAGGTTTCTTCAGATCTGGAAGGTTGTAGCTTCCAATCAAGTAAAAAAAAGAAGCCAAATGAAAAGAAGCACAAGATGCGTTCATGCTAGCAAGTTCTAATCACAAGAACAAATAAACAGAGAAGGGGGCAGCAAATCGTGGCACACATGATAGGGTAAAAATTGCAGTCTCATCTTCACGATTTCACCAGATCTGACTAGGAACTAGAAATATTGTTGGGGGAAAGAAGAAGCAAAGCCAATAATCAATTTCCCATGCAATTCCTTCTCCCCTTCTCTCAAGAACAATCCCAGAGAGAGAGAGAGAGAAGATTGTGAGCTATGGGGAGGGGAAACGTGAGTGAAGGTGGAGGGGAAAGTGCTTTGCCCATATATTACGGGGTATAGTAAATTATAAGTGGGGCCATCTTGCCCAGGCAGGTTGGGGAGAGGGCCAGACGTCCGATTTGCTACGCCTGGAGCCAGGCAGCGTACCCAGGCAACTTCACCAGGCAGAAAAATCCCAGGTCACTAACCAAACACACCCAGGCAGGTTCCAGGCAAGCGGGTTGATTTAGGCAAACGGCAGGGGGTTTTGTGCAAAACTGCACGCGCTGACCGGCCCAGCTAATTGGCGAGTTCTCATTGGCCTGGGACTAAAACATCACATTAGGTGCAAGTTGGGGTATGGCTTGGTCTAGTTTTGCAAATTTGGGACTAGATCATCACATTGGGTGCAAGTTAGGGTACCTGACGTGCTATTACCTCTAAGAAAAAGATACGAACAAGGAGAGCTCAGCTCATCGACCGCATGCATGCGTCACGCGGGTGACGCGAGCAAGGCTGATGTACGCATGCACGATCGCCGAGATTGATCGGCTAGCTGCCTCTGATTGCTTCTGGCGATCGATGACAGAATTGTGCCAACCAGGTCTCTCTCTGTGTCTGTCTAGATCCATCGAGCGATCGAGCTTGATATCACGCATGACGTGTGCGTGCATGACGCACGTATATCTCCATGGAGAAGCCTCGCTGACACCGACATCATTAGCTTATTTGTCCGTCTCTCCATGTCGTATACCTTCATGTCTGCCTTCACGCAGCTAGTAGAAACATCTCTCCTCACACGCTTCGTGTGTGTATATGTGTATGTATGTATGTATTTCCTTTCATTCGGGTTCATAGTATTTGTCAATTCTAAACTTCGGTTAAAATTTAGAGCCCAAGCCCAACACAACCCAACGTGGATGTCGGGCTATCGAGCTAAGCTTCCATTGCTCATGTCTATACCCCACCGACATACTCCCTTTGTCCCAAAATAAGCGATACTAAAGTTAGTACAAAATTAAGTGACTTATTTTAGGACGGAGGGAGTATATGACTATACTATGCGCGTGTTGGCACTATAGCATCTTCAAGGGCACTCTTCAAACATTTTTCATATTTTCAGGAGGACAATCAGGACCTTATTCGGACCCAAAAACGCTAGGTCCATGGGCCTTAACAAACTTGCCTCGTGTATACTCGGACAGTCTGGACTTTCCCGAACCTGCCTCATAAGTATTACGTATGTGGGAAAGAAATTGGGCAGTTCGGACATGTTCGCCACATCAGCTTCAGCCCATCTCAGACCTCTCTCTATCTCACACGAATACAAACAAACACCCTCTCTATCTTCCTCCGCATACGTCGCGTCAAGCCCTACGGTTCTATCGTGCGCGTGCGGGCATTATTATTATTCCTGGCATATATACATAAAATGCCGGCATGCATTTCGCCAATATGAACAATATGCAAATAATGAATGGTTTATCACATCCATAAACCATCCACCCCAGGAATGTGTGGTCCACGTGTGCATGCGTGCATGGCGCCAAACGGAGAACGAAAACCGGATCTATCTCTTGTCGAATCTAGCTAGCTATTGGCCCGATGCATGGCACAGATGGGTGGACATATGCCATGCCGACATGTGTAACAAACAATCTCTAGGGCCTTCTCCCTCACGTACCAATCCAGCCACAGTCCAGCTCCATGAGACAGGCAATGGCTTTTAAGCTATACACAAAGCACAAGAGGCAGACGCACAGCTGTGCAAACGAACACACCGCTGGCGACAACGCTACATCCATCCACAGCGGTCCATGGTATGCTCGAAACCAAAAGTATGTCCGGTAGGGATGCACTTGGATGCATATACATTTGTTGTGTACAAATGATTATTCCAACAACGCAAGATATGTACTAGTGACAGACAATTTCAAGGAATGTAGTCTGTAATCATGGGAGTGGCAATTTGGCTCCCCGAGCACCATGGTGTAGTGGTATTTTTGTGAAACGGATCTAAAAGGATGTCTAAAAATCTCATAGAATTACATATAGATGCGTTTAAAATATATATGTAAAAAAAGGACAGATTTGTGGCTAGAAATAAGCAAGAAATTTTTGGCTTCGGTGCTTGTAGTCGTCGCTAGGTCGTCTACGGATTTGGGTGTATTTTTTATTATTTCTGGTGTTCGTTGTACTAACATGATTGAAGATATATAGAACAAAAGTTTTCTCATAAAAATAATAATTTCTTGAGGTCTCACAATAATGTTGTCAGTTTTTTATAAAGTCTCCATGTCGCTTGGGATACATAACGCTTTTATGGCTGTCATATTTGTCCAAAAATAATTGGTCTATGCTACATTTGATTGATACTTTTATTTCTTCTACATTCATCATGTCCTATCTTCCATCTATGTTTAATACTGAAGAGAGTTACGTGCTGGTGACAAAAAGCAATCAACGCCCCCCCCCCCCCCCCCCCTTCCCGCGTGCCCCCCGCATCGCCCTCCCCGAGCGAGGCGACCGGGGCGGTTCCCCACTCCTCCCCCTCCCTGCGAGTCGCCGCCCCCCTTCTCCCTCGCCGCTGCCGCTGGCGGCCACGGCAGGGCGTTGCCCGCGCGGCGCCCCGCAGTCTGGCTGTGGCGGGCCCCCTTCTTCCCCCGTCACTGGACCCCGGCTCAGGCGACCGGTCCTGGCGGCGGAGCCCTTCAGCCGCCGACGTTCCGGCGCGGATCTGGACGGCGGCGGTGCGGAGGCGTTGCCCCTTGGCAGCGGTGACGGCCCATGGCTGGCGGCGGTCGGTGGCGCCTGGCTGGCCCAGATCTAGGCCCTACGGGCCCGATCTGGGTCGGGGCAGGCCTGCTGGGGGGCCGCGGTGGGTTGTTCTCCGGTGGTTCTGGTGAGCTCCTCGCGACAGGGATGGCGGCTGTTGTGCCGCGACTGCTGCAGCATGGCGGCGGAGCTTCACGGGCCCGTTCTGGGCCCGGCCGGACATTTGGTCTGGTGTGCCTCTGCTGCTACGCCCGGTCTGCTACTGCCTAAGCCGGTGGAGGTTGTTCCCTCCCTCATGGCTGCGGTGCTGCCGGTCCTTGTCTACGGGTGTCTGGTTTGGATTCGGTCGGCCTCGCTTCGTTGGTCGTGGTGAGACGACGGCGGTGTCCTCGTGACTGTGTTGGCGCATGTTGGTGGGAGGCGGGTGTGGTGGAGCCGAAGGTTGGTCCTGGGTAGCGGGTGCGAGGGGTCGGGAGAAATCCATGTCGGGTCTTGCCGGCACCAACGCAGTGACGCCTGCGGGCGCCGCCATCCTTCTTGAAGGGCGTCGGGTGACCCTCTCCCCCCTCTAGCCTCTGTGTACTGGGAGAAATCCTAGGATTCGTCCGGGCAGCAGTGTCGTCATCGTCGCATTCCTTCTTGAAGGTGGTGCTTGGTACACGGCAACTCGTTGGTTTGGAGTGTGGTGGTTATCTTCGGTGGGCGCAACGGTCGTGGGGTGCCGTAGCTTTCGTTGATCCGGCGTTGTTGGCATTTTTCTCTTATTTTCTCTTGTATTTTCTTTTGGGCGTGCTTGTGTTGTTAGCCCGAGCGTTGGTCGGAATGTTGTATCGGGTGGTTGCTATATCTATATAGCGGGGCGAAAGCCTATTTCGAGAGTTTAATAGTGACGAATAAACAGATGGACATACCCCTTCGCTCGTGCGACCAATGGCGACCAGAGACAGGGTTTCTCCAGCCTCTCACCGGCGCCGGCGCTGGTCTACCTCGCGCTCATGTAGTCTTAATTAGGACCATGTGGACGCAGTGGATCTCGGACCTTGCCAGCAGGAGGGCTCCATTATTAGGTGTTTTTTTTGAGTTTTGTTAAAGTTTGTATCCTATTCAAGAAGACGACGCGGCGTCGGCTCCTTGAAGATGCAATAAGGTTCTCCACACATGGCCCCCGTCACAGGGGCGCTTATAGTATCGCCGAAGGGCGTGTGGAGGTGTGTCTCCGGCGAATCTCGTGAGATTTGGTCAGCGTTTGTCTTTGATGGATCCGCTTGGATCCAATCTGCGTTCGTGTGTCTACTGATTGGGGTCTTTCGTTCTACGCTTCTCTTCATCAGCGGCGGTTGTTGTATTGGTTTTTTTTTCGATAAAAGGCGTTTTTATTATCTCGAAATGTAGCATCAAGCGGATACAAAACATTATGAGTAACACCCGGCCTCTGCATAACTAGGATGCACACAACCCAACACGGAGAGTCTGACAAAATGAATGAAAAAACGACAAATCGGCGACAATAGAGTCCTATAGACCGACACTATGCCTATGTCGCAAGGGATGGTGGACCGATCCGGAGATCATGCTGCCACCCATGTTGGGTAAAAACCACCGTAGCCACCTGCTCCAACCACGTACACACCGCCTTGAACATCGGTTGGTACTCCACTTGTTGTAGTGTAGACCACGTACGAAGCGAGTGCGTACAACAAAAAATAACCTGCAAAGGAGAATCATTTTTATCATTGAAAACCAAATCATTTCTACATAGCCAAAGCGACCATAGTAAGGCGTATGCTCCCACCCGTATTAGCGTTTTGAATTTATTTGGAATACCGTCCAACCAGTGACCAAAATATTGGCGACACTTGTGGGCGGATACAAATTTGACGCTATTTGGATGATTGACCATGTAGTACGTGCAAACTTGCATTGGAAAAAGAGGTGTTTGATTGTCTCCTCATGAGTAAAAAACAACACTTCTTACTCCCTAGCCAGTTGCGTCGTGCGAGGTTGTCTTTGGTTAGAACAACTCCCCTACGAAGATACCACATGAGGATTTTAACTTTTAGTGGAATCTTCGACTTCCAGATTTTCTTATTGTTACTCACCGGTACCTCAGAATGCATGAGTGCACGGTACATAGAGTCTACTGTGAATGACCCTGATGTAGTAAGGTTCCAGTGAAACACATCCCGGCCTTGTCTAATATTAATCGAATCCAAACAGGATAAAAGATTGTGCCATGACATAAGTCGGGGGCCAATCAAATCCCGCCTAAACGAAATATTGGGTGGGGATGAACTGAGCACTTGCGCAATAGTATTATTCTTTTCGCGAGCAATGTTGTACAGGGCTGGATATTGTTCTCGAAGACTAGCATTGCCTAGCCAGATGTCTTCCCAGAAACGAACCTCCGACCCGTCCCTTATCGTGAAAGACCCAAAGCGAAAGAGATGTTTCTTTGCCGCCATTAGGCCAGCCCAAAAGTAGTATTGGTTGTTGTATTCGTGCGTTGGTCCTTTGGGAGTTTAGAGCATCTACAACGCCGACCCTCAAACTGCCCCCATCTGTCCGAACCGTGATGTCCGGACCGCGGAAGCCATCCAACGCAGGCCTGTATCGGTCCGCAGGGCGGTTCAGACGTGTTTTCTCCCGCAAATTGGAGACAAATTGAGGAGAGGTTTGGTTCGAGCGAGGAAAAAGAAAGGGGGTGGGAGGGAAGGGGGGCACACCTATGCAATCAACTGTTTCTCATCAACCCGCAGTCCAAGCAACCCACAGTGATTTTAGAAGATTGGGCCAAAATTAGAATGTGAACACCCATGGCCGTTGGAGCTCCGACTCGAATTGAAACTAGAAATGTGCTTTGCTTGGAGAGTAGTAGTCTTGCTCTGCCTGCATGTACTGTTACCCGTCCCATGCATCGACGACGTTGAAGGCCTCACTCACAGGTCAGGTGTAAACCGACCATGGAGTGGCAGCCGCCATTGGTACAGAGTAGAGACACGCCTAAGCTCAGGTCAAGTCTCCCCCTACCTTTAATTATTGATTCCACAAGCCTGGTCATGTCTGAATCTGAAAACGTTAGTACGTACGTGTCCTCTGCAGGAAGACATTCAAATGGTGAACACAGACAGGCACGAAGACTTGCAAGTTGGAAAGGTCAAAGAAGTGTTGATGCTCCATGTGTACGCGCAATTAATCAGTTCACACCGTACGTACGTACGTACGTGAGAATTTGTTGATGATGTTCGCAGCTTATATAAAGTATAAAAAGCCACATGTTTCTCGTACTACATCATATTGTGGCGTTAGGGTTTCCTTGTCATTTTTCTGATTCGCTTCGCCGTCAATTGACTTGAGTTGGTCCTTTGCATTCAGACTTCAGAGGGTGAACAGCTGAGCTGAGCCACCCAAGCCAGACTCATGCATGCATGCGTGCATGGTCCTAGCTACTGTAGTACACATGGCAGCACGTTGACGCAACACATGTCTACATGTCTACATGCAGCACGCACGCACGCACGCGCTTGATCATTGTCTTGTGATGCTTGGGCTCACTGGTGAAGCAGCCACGAGCCGACGGCCGGGAGTTGGCACCGGTTGTTTTGGAAAAACAAAAACCAAGCCATACGCGGTGAAATCCTCAAAATATTTTGCTAAGCCGGTAGCATAAATACTGCTAGTTCATCAACCGTTGACTGATGTCCAACACAACTTATTTGCAGATGCCAGGAGAAATATGTTTTGAGCTTATTTGAACAAAAGGATTAGGAGATGGTGGCTATTTTGCTAAACAGATATAAAATTTCTTATTTTTAAAAATCTTTTAAAAAAATCCATCTATAGTAATCTGGGAAAAAGTTCTGAGCTTATTCGGACATATGAACTAGGAGGTGGCTATTTAGCTATACGGATCCAAATTTCTGTTCCAAATATTAATATATTATTACAAAAACACAGGAATATACATGCAAATAGTACATGCTTCCAGCAGTAATCTGAGATTATTTAAAAAAGATTATGAAATAATGGTTTTTTTCTTTAAAATGACATTTAATTTTCTCGTCATTAAGTTTGAGCCCACCCTTCATTTTCATCCTGGTTTCGCCACTGTGTATATATAGATGTATTTTAGATTGTAGATTCACTCATTTTGCTCCGTACGTAGTCCATATTGAAACCTCTAAAAAGACTTATATTTACGAACGGAGGGACAGCATATCCTATTTGGCGCCTGCTTCACGCACCATGCAAACTGTAAACCGGCGTGCACCCCTCGCCCCGCTGGGCCGGCCCATATACCTTCTCTTTTTTCTGTTATATACTCGAAAAAGATGCAGGAGGGGATTGACCATGAAGCCTCTGTGTTCGAAGGGAACCTGAGTTTTAGAGAGAGAGAGAGAGAGAGAGAGAGAGAGAGAGAGAGAGAGAGAGAGAGAGAGAGAGAGAAGGGAACCCGAGTATCTTCTCTGCTTGTGCACAGATGCTTTTTTCCCTTTTATTTCTTTCTTCAATACGTGGTTTTTTTTGTTTGTCAGTTTCCGGACATTTTTATTCATTTTTCCTTTTCCCTTTTCTATTTTTTATTTCATAAATGTGCAGATTTGTTTTCAAACTCGTGAACCCCTTTTTTCCAAAATCAATTAACTTTATTTCAAATTTGCAAAGTTTTTCTTCAAAATCAATGAACTTTTTCCCAAAATCCATGGAACATTTATTCAAATTTTGTGAACTTTTTTCCAAATTGTACGAACTTTTTTTCCGAACTCATTAAAGTTTTTGCATCAAACTTTTATTCAAAGTTTTTTTTTCCAAAACCGATGAACTTTTTTGAATTCGCTTTTCTAAAAAAACTTTTTTTCTTCAAAAAGTCAACTGTCAACTGGTAAACGGTGAACCATGACTAGGCAACCCACGAACCCAGCGAACCACTTTTATTTTTTAGTGAACCAGCAAACAAAGCGATTCCTGAGCGAAGTGAATCTCTCGTGTTGGGCCAGCCCATGAGGGGTAGCGTGGGCGCCATTTCTCCTGAGGGGCGCCTGAAGCACATAATAATTAGGAGCTCCCAATGCAGACAGGCAGCGGTGCACAGCATTGTACCATTTCATTGGGAGCTCCTATTAGGTGGTGATAAACTTGTGTCCTAGCAAAACATCTTGTTAACTAAAGAGATACTCCTCCCATTGTAATCTGTATGTCGGTTGCATTGGCGACCGTCGCGTCTCTCCCGTTGCACCTCTATGAACAGTCACATCTCTTAATCGTGTATGTTCCCCTTGTATATATACCAAGAATCATTCAATGGAATCGATAGTTCAATCATTTGTTCGATTGTCTCTTGTTGCTCTTGCTTACAATTCAACACATCTGAACCATCTCCTATCACCACCACCAGTAAATAAACAAAACAAGAAGGTAACTCCTTTCCATTTCTACCGAGCATTTAGAACAATCTCATCAGGTTCTTCGGTGTTCGATTACAACGGCAAAATACAATACCACCGAAAATAATATATATAGCACGCCACGCCTATCTATCAGGCTATCTATCCTTCACCACCAGGGACCTATATATGTATTGTAGACTCGAAGAAGAATAAACAAGGACGAATATACATTAAGCCGGATCGGATCGGTCATCTACTTGAAGAAGAGGCCCTTCTTCCTCCCTCGCCGCTTCTCGACGGCCTGCACAAAGAATAGTATCCACATGTTAGTTCAAGAAACTTCAGTTCATAGAATACAAACAAATTCACTCAATTTGAAATTGGTATCATAAAATCATCACCAGTTTAATCATAAAATGATTTCTACTTGATGTTGCAAAGATAGAACATCTGGCAACCATTCAAAGCAAGCATATAAGTCAGGATAATTCCAATGATAGAAAAGTACCTGCAATCCATATGCCATGCGGATGTTTTCCTCGATAACATCTTGTCTGTATGCTAAAGACTTTGATGCTGCATCAACCAAGTCTTGCCATTGATGATCAAATGCCTGAAAAAGAAAATCGTTTTAAAAATAATGCGGTGCACTCAACCAAAGGAACCAAAGAATCGGGATAAAGCAAATAGCTTACCACGCGCATATAAGCGATGCGCTTTTCCAGCACCAGTTTTTCCTTGAGTATTTGTGCTTCCTAACAGCAGTAGCTTGCGGTCAGGTACAAGATAGAAAGGGAAAGACAACATGAACAGAGTGCAAGAAGCAAAGTGAGCAGAAGAAAAAGCAAACGCTCACTCGCGGGAGGGAAAGCTTGGCCTCTCTCCGTCGCCCCAAGTCCAACTCACACGCGCACCCCGCACGCGGACGGATGACCATCTCTAGTATATATAGATAGAGAAGAAGAATGGGGGCATGGCGGAGAGGAGGAGGAAGATAAGGGTGTGGTCCATTGGTGAGAGGGAAGGCCGTGCCGTGGATTGATGAGGTGGCGCGATCCAGACCTTGGATGGATGGATGGCTGGTTGGCTGATGGATGTGTTTCTCCCTCGTGGCCTCGGAAAGGATTAATTACTTGGGAGGAGGCGAGTGGAAAGTGCATGCAGCCAATAGTGGAAGGTGACAAAACTTCTCGCAATTAATGTTGTCTCTGCGCCTTCTCTATAGGAATATATCTGTATGGCAAACAGACAAACTTAAGAACCGAGCAAGTACTCCTTTTGAACTCTTTGACTTTCAGCTTCTGGTGGATCCATTCCTTAAAAATAAAATAAAAAGGCTTGTGCTAGACCTAGAACCGCTCACTCAAGACGGTTTTTGTTTGCCAATTTGTTTGCAGTTCATTCATAGATACAGTAATTATTGTTAATTGTTGTAGCAACATCTCATCTTTCTTTCTAATGTCCAAGCCTACTCTTCTCTCATGTTCATGGGCATGAGCAACCTCATCTTTTCTCTTATTTCACCATCTGAATAACAAGTAGTAGCATTTCACAAGGATAACGAGGCATGGCAATTCTCATTCATTCATCCATGCACCTCCAAATCAACAAAGAATCAAGCTGCTCTTGGGAATTTTGAAATTTTATTATACCCACACAATCGATATCTTTGTTTGTTCCACAACAAAATAAATAAAACAGAAGGACACATGGTAGAACTATATATCTTCTATCTATTCTGAAAAAAAGAAAGAATCTAAGAACCTAATTAACTATGGCAATGAATCCATCCATCCTGGTACTTCCCTTCAACAACTGAATTGATAGAGATGATTGTGCTCATCAACAAAACCAACTGAGTGCCGACTTGTACTAGCAGGAGACGACGAGAACAGAAACACTCTTTGCGCAAGCAAGGACAGACCGTCACAACATCTCGTCTTTGACAAACTCCCTCCACACTTGCAAGTGTTGCGCCCGCAAACAAAACCAATAATATGAGGCGGGCCGGCCGAAGCCCCCCCCCCCCCCCCCCACCAAGTGAGGGGATGGGCTCGTCGCCGCCATCGCCCGATGGACTTTGTATGTCAGCCTCATCTGGCGACAACGTAAAGAGAGAAGAGGGAGGATAAATGGGCAGCAACGACTAGGATTTCACCCGAGCCGCCCCCCTGAGTGACATAGGCATCCGCTTCTCTGTCACAATTATGAACACTAGTTAAGGAGATTATAGAGTGCTGTAAATGCCTTTGGTTATCTACTCTTTGGTGTGAATTGAAACATAATAACATTAAGTAGCAAATGAGATTTGCAATCGCGTGGGCTACATTTATACACTACAATGTTGTTAACAATCGTGTGAACTACATATATCTCTACTACTTAAAGAGAACGTAAGGTTTCCGTTTCATCATTCTTCCCATCACATATTCGTCCAACCTTCTCCGTGTAATAACCAATCACCTTAATTAACTTTTGTTCTGAACAAATTTCACTTTAATTTACATACCAAACTTTTGATCAAAATATAAGGTAAATCACGGGCCGAATTTGATGAATATTTGTTTACACAATCGCATACTATGGGCAGGTAAATCACTTATGGTCAAAATATAAGGTAAATCACAGACAAAATTTGATGAATAGTTATTTACAAATCGCATATTAAGGACAGATAATTCAAAAGCTAATGTAATAGAATATTTATATCCCGTTGCAACGCACCTGCATTGTTTTAGTAGACTAATAATGTTGTTAGCAATCGCGTGGGCTACATATATACAATAATAATGCTGCTGGCAATCTTGTGTGCTACATATAAACACTACTCCATCTTTCGTCCCATAATATAATATAAGAGCGATTTTGACACAAATATAGTGTCAAAAAACGATCTTATATTATGAAACGGACGGAGTAATAATATTGTTAGCAATCACATGAGCTACACATATACAATAATACCGCTGTTAGTGTGGCTGTTACACACGTGTATGTATAGACACTACGTACATAAAACACACAAACACTATCAAGGAAAAGAAAAAATAGAGTCCCTATCAACGTACGTGTCCTATCGACCATACGCGGTCCAAGCAACTTTTAGCAGATTTTATTTATTATAACTAAAAGTGTCCGTGCTTTACAACGGGCGAACAAAAACTCTTAAAAATTATAATGGCCAACTTAAAACAATTCAAATTCATCAAATTGCGCCAATCTGATGTAAATCCTACAAATCAAATCAATAATTAAGAATAACTCATGCAAGAAAGAGGAACCTGGCCTTAAAAAAAGAGGAACTACAACTCAATAGCCTCTGTTGTGTAAGCATGGTTCTCATCCCGTGGCAAAGGTGGAGAACTTGTTGAGAACATGTTTGTTAGTTAAGGCCAACATGAAAGAAAACCAATTAAAATGTCTATGTGTTCCTTTTTTTCTGATGCAAAGTACTCCCTCCGTAAAGAAATATAACAGCGTTCAGATCACTACTTTGGAGAGAGGGAGTATCTAGTCATTCCTTTACATACTATCATGTGGGTAGAGCAGATGAACTGGAGCACCACCCTGCAAATCCAGTTTGGCTCCTCCAGTCAGTTCATGGTATGCCGCCGCCTGCAGACGTAAGTCAAGAGCCAACAAGTCCTTCGATGCCCGGTAGTGCACCTGCCTAGCTATACAAATTTCACATATTACATGCCAGCTTCTATACCACATCCGATGGATCAGAGTGGCGTAGTACCTTTCTAATATTTGCATACAACAATTTGGATAAGGGAAATTTTCATTTGATAACATTTGTGATGCTGGCTCAAGTGTGTATCAACCTCATCATGTATTCAACCACAAGATTTGAGAACAGAGACAAAATTGTCCTCCAACAACTTGGCTGGCCTTGGTTGCTCCAGACTGCACAGCCAGGCCTGCAATTTTTATTTAGCAGTGTTCATTAGTCCACAAAATAAATGGGTAATGATATGAAGGGGTAATGAGATGATATCTAACCATTGTCAAGAATCTAGACTATATCATTGTGAAGGACCGAGGTCATTTGATGCACGATCGTGATCACAACTGACCGTGAGAAATGATGTTGTAGTTGTTCTGGATCAAGTTATTGGTTGCACTGTCCACCGATCAGCAGTGGCTTCTTCCCGGACAGAATCATCCTACCGTTTCCACAAAAAAAATCACCCTACTGACACAGAAGCTGACAATGGCCCATGCTCCAATTCTCTCCATTCTCTACCACTTCGATGGTAATTTTGAATTTAGAAATTTCGGAAGAAGCAAGACTACGAAAATATGAACTGTATGGTACAATATAGAACAGACCTGGTGAGTGAAGTTTTACCTCGTTTCTCCGAACTTCATCTCGTAGCAGACAGTAATTCAAGGCCTGAAATGTCGAATAATATTTTTCAGATAAGGTAAGAAGATCATAGGGCCTCTGTATTCGAGAAATACACACAACCATTGTTGCCAGTACAAGGTTTGTTAAAGTTGTGTCGAATATAGTGTACAAGGTAGGTTACAGTTGGACTTGTAGTTGTATCGTGTTTACATAGGATGTGGAGTCGTGTCCTAGTAGGACACTTGTATCCTAGGCCTCTCTTATATAGCGGGGTAGACACACGATGTAACCTATGCCAACATAATAGCACGGGCAAGCGGGGGAGCCGGCGGTGTGTGCCGGCGCCCGGGCGGTCAGGGTGCGGTATTGTGACGGTGTCACGGGGAGGAGCGCCCGTAGTCATGCCCCGGGGATGTAGCCATATCGGTGAACCTCGTTAACAAATCTCGGTGTCGTGCTTGTGTGATTGCTTGGTCCTCGGTAAATCGACGGAACGCCTCGGATTTATTCTAACAAGTGGTATCAGAGCTAGGTTGTCCGGGGGTAGCGGATTGTTGATCTAGAGGAAGCGGAGCCGAGAGATTTTAGCTGTGGAGTTGAAACCGAGCTGAAGACGAAAGAAAGTTTGTCGGCGGATCGGAACGGTGGCAGCAAGATCTATTCGGAAAACTATGAGGACGATAGCGTGACGTGCGGCAACAGCAGTTGGAGCAGCAGGCGTCAAAGCTGGGATGGGCTGGCGGCAGGTGCAGCAGGCCGGCCTAAGGTGCTTGTGCGGCAGCGTGGCCGGCTAGGCCGGTCCGGAGCTGCAGGCAAGGCAGCGGCTGCGTGGTGTGTGCACGTGATTTGTTGCGGACCAAAAGAGGACCGAGTCCTCGTGCGACACGGACGGAGACAGATCGAATCGGAAAGAAAAAGACCATTATGATACGGAGCCATCGAACAGAGCAGGGCAAAGCAAAGCTAGCATTGGTTCGTGCCCCCGGGCAGAAATCGAAGCAGCACTCCAAAAGTTTTTTGGTGAAGCATCAAGTACTAGTACAGGAGCTCTCGTGAGTAGCAAAATTCAATCAATCTTTGATCTGGTGTTCTGCTGCTTGCACACGAGAAGTCTACAAGGAGTTTGTGTTTTGCTATGTGCATCCGGATTGCAGGGCATCGTGTTTGGAAGCTTGGATGGATAATTTTTCGCAGGGTTAGCCGTACAAAGAACTGTGGCGTCATCGGATACTAAGTTTGAGGTGGAGAAGTTCAAGGAACTGAAAACCTTGGGTTATGGCAGACAAGGGTGAAAGATTTGTTGGCACAATGGAGATGCTTCAAGGCGTTGCGGGAAGTCATGTCAGTTGAGATGGAATTATCATGTGATGGATGGAAATTCGTGAAGACGATTTGGGAGCCTTGAGCGCGTCGTTGCAGTCGGACAAGTTCGGCTGGGTCGGACTAGATAGTCTGACGGATCGACTTGGATGTCGGTTGGAACAGAAGACGGTGGTGGGATTGGCGACAGCGACACAGGAGCGTGATGCTGATGGTGACCGACTTTTGGGGCATGGAAACACGTGGTGCAGGCTTGAGGGCTTGTGCGGCTTCGACAAGACTATGACGCAGGGTTGATTCAAGGTTGTGTACACATGAGAGCTTGAGGTCGACGGGGCGTGGAGGTGGCACGTACAACCACAATGGAGTCATGTTGAAGGTGGAGCTGGAGTCCGGCGGAAGACTTCACTCTGTGCTGATGGAGGGGCTGCGGCGTAAGAATTCAGAGAGTCGAAGCCTATTTCAGCGGGATAGCGAGAGACACGTGGATCGAACTGGATACCAGTGGTCTGATGGAGACGTGATACTCGGCATCGGTCGGTGATGATCGGTGGTTCTCTGCAGTGGGGGTTGAAGCAGTGGGGGCTAGCTACCCAGGAGACTCGACCAGGACAGCAGAGGCTCGACGCGGTGATAGCGGCGAGGCATGCGGTAAGCACGGGACACAGCGACAGGCCAAGGCATTGGTGGTCAGACATGTGGTCAGACAAAGTGTGCAAGGGTGCTGAAGCAGTGTTGACGAGTACCAGATTCAAGTTGGTGACTGGGTCTATCGGTGCTAGTTGATGGACAGGAGTTGACCATGGAGAATCTGAGAAAGTGGCGGAACGTCTGAAACTGTCAAAGGCTGAGAGAGTACATGGTCGTATATTCTGTGGTGCTCAGTGCACATGGCAAAGTGCGGATGACAAATACAGAAGGAGGCGGAGTGCTATAGCTGTGGACATGCCAGAGACTATCCGAAAGAAGGGTGAGACAACTGCGAATTTGACTCAGGGTGACACAGGGCGACGGTGAAATTTCTTCAAGTTTCAGACAAGCAGTCAAGAAAGAGCGGTGATGTTGAGTTCAGGTAACTCTTAGTGTGACACCCAATAGGTGAGTTGTTCATTTTTCACGCAGGTCAGTGATCAGTGTGTGATTGCGTTGGACGGATACTCTGGAAGTTGGGAGCACAAACTAGAGTAACAAAGAACTTAATTTTGCTCGAATGTTGGCTCTGGTCAAGAAAAGAAGGGACTACAAGTTACAGGTGGAGTCACATGGAGTCTTTGGAGTAGCAGCGGTGCTCATGGGATAAACTCAAGTCCAATGTACATGAAAGTTTGACGCATGGACGAACTCAAGGTGGTGGAGAATATTCGCCAAGGTGGAGTTTGTTAGAGTTGTGTCGAATATAGTGTACAAGGTAGGTTACAGTTGGACTTGTAGTTGTATCGTGTTTACATAGGATGTGGAGTCGTGTCCTAGTAGGACACTTGTATCCTAGGCCTCTCTTATATAGCGGGGGTAGACACACGATGTAACCTATGCCAACATAATAGCACGGGCAAGCGGGGGAGCCGGCGGTGTGTGCCGGCGCCCGGGCGTCCACGGTGCGGTATTGTGACGGTGTCACGGGAAGGTGCGCCCGTAGTCATGCCCCGAGGATGTAGCCATATCGGTGAACCTCGTTAACAAATCTCGGTGTCGTGCTTGTGTGATTGCTTGGTCCTCAGTAGATCGACGGAACGCCTCGGATTTATTCTAACAAGGTTTGCAAAGTATCAATGGGAAGAAGTAGGTTCATAGGATTATAGGAATTATTGTGGAGACATATCAAACTAAAAAAAAATTGCAAGCAACAGACTCATACTCCATGTCGTGGCAATATTTTTTTTAGAAAAGGAGGAATACCCCCGGCCTCTGCATCTGGACGATGCATACGACCATTTTATTAATTATTAACACAAGACCTTACAAAGTCGTACAACAGTAAGACCAAAGCCACCATCTAAGCAACATCTGTCGCTACTCCTATCTAGTTGATGAAGGGGCGCTGATAGTCTGGGTCTAATACCAAACAGACCTCGCAGCCAAACCTAACATCTAAGACCTGAGGTCCCAACCAGGACGCCTGCCGGGTATGGGCACCCACCAGTCCGGCGTGCTTCTCAACTAGGACGCCTGCCGGGTATAAGGCCGCCACAGCCACCTGCCGGGTATGTTAAGTGTTTGTTTAGTAATTTGAGAAATGACAAGTCATGACCATCTAAAGATCGAGACTACCTCCCAGATATTATTGTCACTATACTCTCCTAGAGGGGCAAGGTCTATAGGGACAGTCTGGTCCATGATATGGAAAACGGAATGCATGAGAGTGTATTTACCACTGCCTATTCTACCAAAAATAGCCGTCTTCATGCCTTGGAGTATATCCCACCTGCATCATTATCAAAAAGTTAAGTACATGTGCTACTTAGAGCGATTCTATTGTTGATCTGGAAAAGCACAGACGCAAGCAACCCATTTGCACGTGAGTCTATATTTCTGATAATTTGCTGACAAGGGCAAAAAAAATGCAGCTTCTATAGAACATGCGAACACAAAATATGAACAGAAGTAGGCAGGAGGGGACAGGGATGCTGGTAATTATGGAGCTCAATTTCTCCATCTGACAGCCAATCTCCAGACATTAAAAGAGGGGCCTTTGTTTCTGTTATTTTTCAATTCACCATGGCCGCTTTGCGCACACCCAGATATAATCAACATAACAACATCTGTATTTATCAACCTATGAGATGGAAATCAGGAGCCATATTTGTGAACTCAGATGTTAATTATGAACCATCTCTTAAGCTTGCCTGCTGAAGTAAGCCACTGTCTTCATGTTTCAAGAGGTCAAATTTTCATGCTGGTTCTAGTGATATTTTTCAGCCTAAAATTATTTGTTAACATATAGATATAAAGTCATACTGATTGTACGGGAGCTAAATATCTCAACCCTTTTTTTTACCGGAAATGATATGGATATCATACTCGTGTATTCAGTGATGGCCTAGTGTTCCTATTTTACTCTCTGAACTGTATGTGCGAGGTGCCAAGGTCGAAGCGAGAGCCATAGGGAAAAACATAAAAAGATCAACGTAGTGAGTTTGAGTGGTACAGGCAACAGTCTGGAACATCAAATTCATTACGCTGATACAACCACAAAGTACAGAACTTGCACATACTAACTTATTAAGCTCTACAGTGTCATCACAAATGTGTTAAAGCAATTTGTATACAAAGTTCCTTACCTATGGAGGAGCATGTCTGGTTGTGGTGGTAGTCGGACTTGGGGCCAGAGGAGAGAGAGGAGGTGACAACCCTTGTCGACGACACCATCTACCTCGCCACTGTCAAGGCCCACTGCAACATCGAGCTCCCAACAACGCTAACTTTTCCAAATGGAAGAAGCAAATATTGTTTAACAACAATAATTTCTGTTCTCAAATTCAATATCGTTCACAGCACCAGGGTCTCTAGCTCTCTGCCAATCCGAAGTTCCAAATGGTCCAATGCCAAAACCTCAAAGTCAACAGAAGCTTATTTCCCGATCTTTCGATTCGGAAGAACTCCCAAGAATTTCAGGTATCATCGACCTATTTTATAAACTGCCAGCGTCTATAGGATTCTGATCTACAAAAATAGAACACATTAGGTTTCTAGTTTTCTTTTCTATTATTAAGGACTTGTAGCCTCTTGACTCCTCGCATGAAGTGGCTTTCTCG
>NC_057801.1:2331969-2333376 GCF_018294505.1 Triticum aestivum
ACTGGATACCAGTGGTCTGATGGAGACGTGATACTCGGCATCGGTCGGTGATGATCGGTGGTTCTCTGCAGTGGGGGTTGAAGCAGTGGGGGCTAGCTACCCAGGAGACTCGACCAGGACAGCAGAGGCTCGACGCGGTGATAGCGGCGAGGCATGCGGTAAGCACGGGACACAGCGACAGGCCAAGGCATTGGTGGTCAGACATGTGGTCAGACAAAGTGTGCAAGGGTGCTGAAGCAGTGTTGACGAGTACCAGATTCAAGTTGGTGACTGGGTCTATCGGTGCTAGTTGATGGACAGGAGTTGACCATGGAGAATCTGAGAAAGTGGCGGAACGTCTGAAACTGTCAAAGGCTGAGAGAGTACATGGTCGTATATTCTGTGGTGCTCAGTGCACATGGCAAAGTGCGGATGACAAATACAGAAGGAGGCGGAGTGCTATAGCTGTGGACATGCCAGAGACTATCCGAAAGAAGGGTGAGACAACTGCGAATTTGACTCAGGGTGACACAGGGCGACGGTGAAATTTCTTCAAGTTTCAGACAAGCAGTCAAGAAAGAGCGGTGATGTTGAGTTCAGGTAACTCTTAGTGTGACACCCAATAGGTGAGTTGTTCATTTTTCACGCAGGTCAGTGATCAGTGTGTGATTGCGTTGGACGGATACTCTGGAAGTTGGGAGCACAAACTAGAGTAACAAAGAACTTAATTTTGCTCGAATGTTGGCTCTGGTCAAGAAAAGAAGGGACTACAAGTTACAGGTGGAGTCACATGGAGTCTTTGGAGTAGCAGCGGTGCTCATGGGATAAACTCAAGTCCAATGTACATGAAAGTTTGACGCATGGACGAACTCAAGGTGGTGGAGAATATTCGCCAAGGTGGAGTTTGTTAGAGTTGTGTCGAATATAGTGTACAAGGTAGGTTACAGTTGGACTTGTAGTTGTATCGTGTTTACATAGGATGTGGAGTCGTGTCCTAGTAGGACACTTGTATCCTAGGCCTCTCTTATATAGCGGGGGTAGACACACGATGTAACCTATGCCAACATAATAGCACGGGCAAGCGGGGGAGCCGGCGGTGTGTGCCGGCGCCCGGGCGTCCACGGTGCGGTATTGTGACGGTGTCACGGGAAGGTGCGCCCGTAGTCATGCCCCGAGGATGTAGCCATATCGGTGAACCTCGTTAACAAATCTCGGTGTCGTGCTTGTGTGATTGCTTGGTCCTCAGTAGATCGACGGAACGCCTCGGATTTATTCTAACAAGGTTTGCAAAGTATCAATGGGAAGAAGTAGGTTCATAGGATTATAGGAATTATTGTGGAGACATATCAAACTAAAAAAAAATTGCAAGCAACAGACTCATACTCCATGTCGTGGCAATATTTTTTTTAGAAAAGGAGGAATACCCCC
>NC_057801.1:2333386-2335927 GCF_018294505.1 Triticum aestivum
ATACTCGTGTATTCAGTGATGGCCTAGTGTTCCTATTTTACTCTCTGAACTGTATGTGCGAGGTGCCAAGGTCGAAGCGAGAGCCATAGGGAAAAACATAAAAAGATCAACGTAGTGAGTTTGAGTGGTACAGGCAACAGTCTGGAACATCAAATTCATTACGCTGATACAACCACAAAGTACAGAACTTGCACATACTAACTTATTAAGCTCTACAGTGTCATCACAAATGTGTTAAAGCAATTTGTATACAAAGTTCCTTACCTATGGAGGAGCATGTCTGGTTGTGGTGGTAGTCGGACTTGGGGCCAGAGGAGAGAGAGGAGGTGACAACCCTTGTCGACGACACCATCTACCTCGCCACTGTCAAGGCCCACTGCAACATCGAGCTCCCAACAACGCTAACTTTTCCAAATGGAAGAAGCAAATATTGTTTAACAACAATAATTTCTGTTCTCAAATTCAATATCGTTCACAGCACCAGGGTCTCTAGCTCTCTGCCAATCCGAAGTTCCAAATGGTCCAATGCCAAAACCTCAAAGTCAACAGAAGCTTATTTCCCGATCTTTCGATTCGGAAGAACTCCCAAGAATTTCAGGTATCATCGACCTATTTTATAAACTGCCAGCGTCTATAGGATTCTGATCTACAAAAATAGAACACATTAGGTTTCTAGTTTTCTTTTCTATTATTAAGGACTTGTAGCCTCTTGACTCCTCGCATGAAGTGGCTTTCTCGAAGCTGATGCAGGAACTTAACACATTTGATATGCTTAACATTTAAAGGACTGATGTGCTTGATGGCGAGTTGAACTACATGGCTTTTTTGTTATCCATCATTTTAACCACATATGAAATTAGTATAAAATCACCCCTTTGATGTAAAAAACATCTAAACAGATGATTGGCTATAGTACTGCACATAGCTAAATTATTTGGACCGGTTTGGCCACTGAAGGAAATGCTACATTGTCGATCCCATCATGTAGGTATAAATTTCACAAGGATAACGAGGCATGGCAATTCTCATTCATTCATCCATGCACCTCCAAATCAACAAAGAATCAAGCTGCTCTTGGGAATTTTGAAATTTTATTATACCCACACAATCGATATCTTTGTTTGTTCCACAACAAAATAAATAAAACAGAAGGACACATGGTAGAACTATATATCTCGGTGTCGTGCTTGTGTGATTGCTTGGTCCTCGGTAAATCGACGGAACGCCTCGGATTTATTCTAACAAGTGGTATCAGAGCTAGGTTGTCCGGGGGTAGCGGATTGTTGATCTAGAGGAAGCGGAGCCGAGAGATTTTAGCTGTGGAGTTGAAACCGAGCTGAAGACGAAAGAAAGTTTGTCGGCGGATCGGAACGGTGGCAGCAAGATCTATTCGGAAAACTATGAGG
The DNA here is from genome assembly GCF_018294505.1 of Triticum aestivum. NCBI lineage: Eukaryota > Viridiplantae > Streptophyta > Magnoliopsida > Poales > Poaceae > Triticum > Triticum aestivum. The sequence goes on from NC_057801.1 coordinate 2,334,793, forward strand.
ACGATAGCGTGACGTGCGGCAACAGCAGTTGGAGCAGCAGGCGTCAAAGCTGGGATGGGCTGGCGGCAGGTGCAGCAGGCCGGCCTAAGGTGCTTGTGCGGCAGCGTGGCCGGCTAGGCCGGTCCGGAGCTGCAGGCAAGGCAGCGGCTGCGTGGTGTGTGCACGTGATTTGTTGCGGACCAAAAGAGGACCGAGTCCTCGTGCGACACGGACGGAGACAGATCGAATCGGAAAGAAAAAGACCATTATGATACGGAGCCATCGAACAGAGCAGGGCAAAGCAAAGCTAGCATTGGTTCGTGCCCCCGGGCAGAAATCGAAGCAGCACTCCAAAAGTTTTTTGGTGAAGCATCAAGTACTAGTACAGGAGCTCTCGTGAGTAGCAAAATTCAATCAATCTTTGATCTGGTGTTCTGCTGCTTGCACACGAGAAGTCTACAAGGAGTTTGTGTTTTGCTATGTGCATCCGGATTGCAGGGCATCGTGTTTGGAAGCTTGGATGGATAATTTTTCGCAGGGTTAGCCGTACAAAGAACTGTGGCGTCATCGGATACTAAGTTTGAGGTGGAGAAGTTCAAGGAACTGAAAACCTTGGGTTATGGCAGACAAGGGTGAAAGATTTGTTGGCACAATGGAGATGCTTCAAGGCGTTGCGGGAAGTCATGTCAGTTGAGATGGAATTATCATGTGATGGATGGAAATTCGTGAAGACGATTTGGGAGCCTTGAGCGCGTCGTTGCAGTCGGACAAGTTCGGCTGGGTCGGACTAGATAGTCTGACGGATCGACTTGGATGTCGGTTGGAACAGAAGACGGTGGTGGGATTGGCGACAGCGACACAGGAGCGTGATGCTGATGGTGACCGACTTTTGGGGCATGGAAACACGTGGTGCAGGCTTGAGGGCTTGTGCGGCTTCGACAAGACTATGACGCAGGGTTGATTCAAGGTTGTGTACACATGAGAGCTTGAGGTCGACGGGGCGTGGAGGTGGCACGTACAACCACAATGGAGTCATGTTGAAGGTGGAGCTGGAGTCCGGCGGAAGACTTCACTCTGTGCTGATGGAGGGGCTGCGGCGTAAGAATTCAGAGAGTCGAAGCCTATTTCAGCGGGATAGCGAGAGACACGTGGATCG
>NC_057801.1:2335937-2337344 GCF_018294505.1 Triticum aestivum
ACTGGATACCAGTGGTCTGATGGAGACGTGATACTCGGCATCGGTCGGTGATGATCGGTGGTTCTCTGCAGTGGGGGTTGAAGCAGTGGGGGCTAGCTACCCAGGAGACTCGACCAGGACAGCAGAGGCTCGACGCGGTGATAGCGGCGAGGCATGCGGTAAGCACGGGACACAGCGACAGGCCAAGGCATTGGTGGTCAGACATGTGGTCAGACAAAGTGTGCAAGGGTGCTGAAGCAGTGTTGACGAGTACCAGATTCAAGTTGGTGACTGGGTCTATCGGTGCTAGTTGATGGACAGGAGTTGACCATGGAGAATCTGAGAAAGTGGCGGAACGTCTGAAACTGTCAAAGGCTGAGAGAGTACATGGTCGTATATTCTGTGGTGCTCAGTGCACATGGCAAAGTGCGGATGACAAATACAGAAGGAGGCGGAGTGCTATAGCTGTGGACATGCCAGAGACTATCCGAAAGAAGGGTGAGACAACTGCGAATTTGACTCAGGGTGACACAGGGCGACGGTGAAATTTCTTCAAGTTTCAGACAAGCAGTCAAGAAAGAGCGGTGATGTTGAGTTCAGGTAACTCTTAGTGTGACACCCAATAGGTGAGTTGTTCATTTTTCACGCAGGTCAGTGATCAGTGTGTGATTGCGTTGGACGGATACTCTGGAAGTTGGGAGCACAAACTAGAGTAACAAAGAACTTAATTTTGCTCGAATGTTGGCTCTGGTCAAGAAAAGAAGGGACTACAAGTTACAGGTGGAGTCACATGGAGTCTTTGGAGTAGCAGCGGTGCTCATGGGATAAACTCAAGTCCAATGTACATGAAAGTTTGACGCATGGACGAACTCAAGGTGGTGGAGAATATTCGCCAAGGTGGAGTTTGTTAGAGTTGTGTCGAATATAGTGTACAAGGTAGGTTACAGTTGGACTTGTAGTTGTATCGTGTTTACATAGGATGTGGAGTCGTGTCCTAGTAGGACACTTGTATCCTAGGCCTCTCTTATATAGCGGGGGTAGACACACGATGTAACCTATGCCAACATAATAGCACGGGCAAGCGGGGGAGCCGGCGGTGTGTGCCGGCGCCCGGGCGTCCACGGTGCGGTATTGTGACGGTGTCACGGGAAGGTGCGCCCGTAGTCATGCCCCGAGGATGTAGCCATATCGGTGAACCTCGTTAACAAATCTCGGTGTCGTGCTTGTGTGATTGCTTGGTCCTCAGTAGATCGACGGAACGCCTCGGATTTATTCTAACAAGGTTTGCAAAGTATCAATGGGAAGAAGTAGGTTCATAGGATTATAGGAATTATTGTGGAGACATATCAAACTAAAAAAAAATTGCAAGCAACAGACTCATACTCCATGTCGTGGCAATATTTTTTTTAGAAAAGGAGGAATACCCCC